>NC_035169.2:1525463-1762963 GCF_001659605.2 Manihot esculenta
TATATATATATATAATTAATTTGAATATTAATTACAAAATTAAGCTAAAAGTTACACCCAATGAAAGAGTTTAGGACAATTTACAATTCAAAATTTTAGCTTAAAATGTAAAAGATACAAAAATTTTGAACAAGTATATGACATTTATAATAATAATAAAAAAATTAATATTTGAATACTATGATCTGACCTTACGAAATAGAAAAAAAATCCCTAAAACGTTAAATATGCTTTCCATCACAATTTGTTTATATGAAAAATGATTTTATTAATTTAATTAGTTATTTAAATCCTCAACTAATTAAATTAATTTTTTTAAATTAATTCTATGTTACTACTTTATTTAAGAGGCCTAAAGATAATTATTAAATTATTTCTTGGTGATATAACAACTAAATTTTAGAGTTTAAATAATAATATTTTAGCTCTTACAGATTTAGTCTGATATTAAGTATATCTAAATAAATTTAAGAGGTCTCACGTTCTATTCTCTTAATTTTCAGTTCAAAATAATAATAATAATCATAATATTTTAATAGTGTTATTACCTAAAAACTAGTTTAAAATTATTATAAAATAAAATTAATTTTTTACTGTTTATAATAAACTATTTAAAAAGATAATTTATATTATTTAATAAAATTATAATTTTAACTATACTTTTTATTTATTATAAAAAAATAACTAAATCACTACTCTATAATATAATAATGTTCGCTAGCTGTAATATTTATTAATTCATTACCGATGACTTATGGCTATATGTAGTAATAATCACCTATAAATAATAAAAATAAAATACAAAATCTTAATGATGCTCACCCTCTTAATATAGAGTTACATCCACAGGTGCTCATCTTCCACTATTTTCAAAAAATCATCAATTAAAAGTTCAACATATATATATTCATTATCTCAATTATACCCTATTAATTCCTCATTGCAAACTACACTTAGTAAATAATATTAGTTATTTTATTTCAATCTCATATGAAAATGATACAAATATTTATTATATCTATATTATAGACTATAAAGGATATCTTAAACCACCCTTTTCCACCTTAAGTCAAAGTATCTCTATTCCTTTGTAGGACTCCACCAAACCATGATAGAAAAAAGCCCTTTTTCATAATAGGCAAGAGCTCATCTTCTCGACCGAGAAAAACCCCTCACCACAATGGGCAAAGCTTCACACCACAATAAGCAAAACCAAATAATTTTTTTCGCATACTCCTATTTTATATTGTTAGATCCTCCATTCCTGATTTAATTAGAAATCTCATCTAATTTAAAAATAATACAAAAGTAAGATATCTACTCTATATGGTCCTTCACTTATTAAAGAATAGGACTCGCACTATAATCAAGAAAGAGAGTTTTACTAGGATTATAAGTTATAAATCTAATACTACAGTTGAAATATATGAGATAACAATTTGCAGCAGCTATCTCAGAGTTATTATTTAATAGTGTAATATAAAAAAGCTATCGGTTGGTAGAAAATTACCGGTTAAGAGGGAGTGGTATGCAGTTGTAATAAGAAGTTAAAGAATATGTAATGACTTCCATGTACAATGATATAATTATATTTAGTAGTATTTAAGATTTTTATTTCTAAGTAGTTTTAGTATTAAATCTCTTTTATTTTATTATTTTATTATTTATTTATTTTATTTTATCAAAATTATTTCTATCAGGAGATTTGGGATCCTTAGAAACTCTAATTTATGGAGAAAAGTAAAGTTGAAAAAAAAAAGAGAACCCTCAAAATGCCATGTGATTCAGCCTAAATTACATGGGTGAATCCATACACATATGGTGATCCCATTTAACCATAAAAAGTACATTTAGATGAGCTCAGAAGATTTCGTGGGGCTATTGAAAATTACACAGGGTGATCCATGCGATTTAGGCAATCCCATATAAATTTAAAAGAGGAAAAAGAGTGCTCAAAAATTTACACAGGACTATGAAAATTGTATGGAACCCATGCGATTAAGGCACTTTGTATAAATTTGTATCGGTTGGTCAATTTACACAGCTTTAACTCCATGTAACGTGATAGACCCATATAAATTAACCCAATTTATACAGGGTCACATGATTTTAATAATAAACTCAACCCAATCAATTTTGTTGCTTTTTGATTGGTCCAAGGGGTCTCCTAAGTCATCTAGAATTGAGACAAAAGTCACAACATAAATAAAAGCCAAGAATTCAATTAGAAAAGTGTTCTGAACTTGGAGAGCACCAAGAAGAAACTAAACAAAATTAGAAGAAGCTATTAGTTGATGGAGGAGATTTTGCAGTAAAAATCTAAGAAGATAAAGCTTCCAATTTTATTCGTGGATTTATTCGGTTTTATTTTCCTTATATCTTATTTTCTTAATTTTATTATTTTTATAATTATGAATATGAGCGAATAAATTTCTTTATTCTAAGATTTAAAAAATAGTATTTCAATTATATAGATCTTTAATTGATTTTATTCAATAAATTTAGAATTTTATTATTTGATTTAATTTTATGAGGATTTAATGGTTGCTTTGCATTGTACCCACTTTATATTCATCTAATATATTAATCGAAGAACTGAGAGATAAGATTAATATGGTAAAAACATAAATTGAACCTAGAGTTTTAGATCTAGAGATAAACTTTAATTCTTTGAGAAATTTTAAGAATCAATCATAAATCCTAATGAGTTCTAGTTAATTTGATACCATAAAAATAGGTTTTGATTTGATTGGGACATAATCTCTCAACCTTGAAAGAGGGCTTAGAATATTCTAGAATTAATTTCCTTCAAATAATTAATTTATTGTTTATTGAATATTCAATTTTAGTTTAATTCAATTAAAATGTGAACCCCTAATACTTGAATATTAATCTCATAAGTAATCATCCAATTCATTTATTAGTTTATTTTGCTTTCCTTAAAATTTGTTTAAATTTATAATAATCTCTTGATAATCTAAATAATTAAAATAATCAAATATTTGGTATTCAACGTATTTCTCGTGGGAATGATACTTCTCTCATCACTTTATTACTTGTTAATGATCCATGCACTTGTAGAAATTACGTAACAAGTTTTTGGCGTTGTTGCTAGAGAATACGATTTCATATCAAATAATTGATTATTTGATTAATTTAGAAAATTTTTATTTTCTTTTAATTTGTTTACATTATATTTTCTTTTTTTTTTTCTTTTTTTATTGCTAGGTACTTGATTGTCGTATAAGGAGAGCCAAAAGCGAGGAAAACTTTCAGCTATTATTTTATCCTGAAATTAAAAAGACTACTAAAAGAAATAGAGCACAAGCTAGAAAAAAAAAAGATCAAGAGAAAGAAATAGAAAAAGAGGAAGCAATCATGAGTTAGTAGAATAAGCTCATGATGAAGAATTATGTGATCCCGTGCTATGAAAATTATCAGCCACCTATTGTGAGACCAGTCATAACTACCAATAATTTTGAGCTGAAACCGTCCCTTATGCAAATGGCTCAGTAAAATTAGTTTGGGGAACACCTTTGGAGAATTCATATGCTCATCTAAATCATTTTCTAGAGATCAATGATTCAGTGAAGATGAATGGAGTTACTAAGGATGCTACTCGACTTCGGCTATTCTTGTTCTCTCTAAGGGATAAAGTCAGGGAGTGGTTAGATTTTATGCCACCAAGCTACATCACCACATGGGAGTAAAAATCTCAAGCATTTTTCAATCAGTTCTTCCTACCTGCAAAGCTAGATAAGTTGAAGGACTTCACCCATTTTGAATGTCGATTTTTCTTATAAGGTTACTATAGGAGAAGGAGCTTATATTGATAATTCAAACTATAGAGTCATAGTTTATTGCTCTGGAATTAGCTGGAACTTAAGCTGAGTGGCTAAGAAACTTCTTAGCAAATATTCCGTTAGGAATAAAATCAACACCATCTGTATCAATGCGTTGTGATTACCAAACGTCAATAATCATAGCAAAGAATAGAATTTTTAATGGTAAGAATAGACATATTCGTCTTAGACATAATGTTGTTAAGTAGCTGCTGAAAGATGAAACTATTTTCATTGATTATGTGAAGTCAGAAGTGAATTTGGTTGATCCTCTGACTAAATCTTTAGAGAGAAAATTAATAGATGAAACATCAAGGGGAATGAGACTTGAGCCAATTTGAAATTAATAGTGATGGAAACTTAATATTTGTGATTGGAGATCCCATGAAAAAGGTTCATATGGGTAATAACAAGTCACTTGTTAGTTCTGCTATCTCTATTTATCGCTGTCCCTTCCTATTGTGTGAGAAGTGTTAGACTGCATTAATGAGAGTATGAGATAAAACATCTTAATGATACTCATATGTCTTATTGGTGATGTATAAACTGCAGTATACACTTGATGATATCACATATATAAGCGTGAAGTGGAACTGTTTCTATGAAATTGTGGCATAATCTAGAGAGGCATGAAAGGAATCCTTATTTCAACACTTACAATCCTAGATGGCAGAATCATCCTAATTTCAATTGGTATAATTAGCATAATCAAGTGCCAGCTCCTCAGTAGAATAACATGCCAGTGCCTGGATTTCAGCAGAAGAACTCTAACCAATCATATCCTCAATAGTCTAATTCATAACAGAAATCAAATCTAGAGTCATTAATGGAAAACTTCTTTAACGGGTGTTGAATTCGTCAATTAAAATTTACTTCCCTTTCTTTGATTTAATAAGAACTTGTAGATAGGATAAGTAAGTATTAATTCCATAGAAACCTTAACTTTATTTAATTTAGATGACTAGTTGAAATAGAAGAGTAATTTAATATAAAAAGTGAGAAAAAGAGAGTTTTTGATGAAATTAGTTTTTTATCTTGGGTAAGCCAAAAATACTTAAAAAGAAAAATAAACAATATAATTAGATTTGATAAATAAATAAATAATTAAAAATTTAGCTAAAAATAATTAACTTGGGGTATTTTACAGTTGAATTCATTTTATTATCTATTATTTGGTTATAATGATCAAACACGCGAATTTCATCAATTTTTCCTTACAATTAAATTAATTCGTTTCGCGTTTAAATTAATTTCTAGTTAACTAAAAACTCAACACGCGTGTAGATTTAATTAGTTAATTGCATTAAAAGAGAAGAACCTAAACTTGATCAATAAAAACACGTGAATTATTTAAATCAAATCTACTCATTCCTTAATATAAGTGAATATACTAATTGTCACTTGTTATTAATTCAATTAAATAATTATAAATTTAATTAGATTAATTAGTAATATGTTATCTTACTAAGAGATTCAATAAGTCTCTTGAATTCTTAAGAGGACAATAATAGATGTGGTGTTTTCTGAAATAAAAAATTAATAAAAAATAAAAATAAAATGAAGAGAATTTAAACACATAATCTCACAACTTAAATAAAACTTCAATTTGAATTAACTTTCAACCGAAAAAAATTATTTAATTTTTAAAATGCATAATAAAATTACAAAAGAAAAAAAAAGAATTATTTAGTTTTTACGAAAGATTGATACAAGAATTCTCGATTATTGCTGTTGACTTATAATTATAATTAAAATATATAAAACAATAATTTACTGCTATTATTTTAAATATGATTTAGCAGCAGTGAATTTTATCCGATATTAAATTATTAGCACATGCTCTATTTTTTATATTTATTCATTTATTTAAGAGCATACCTTATCTGATGATCAGGATGCCACTCCTTTACAAGACTTATACATTATCGTGCATGCTTAAATTAGTTGAGATTTTGTTAGGTAATTAATTTGCAAGAAAGAGCCCTAAATATTATAATTTTTAATTAATTAGCTAATTAGTTTAATTTCAGAAAAGGGAAAGTTGGTAGCAAGTAGCAATTAATAAAGTTTCTTCACAAATGATAATTCATGAGACAGAAAAATATATTAATTATAGGGGAATCAACTGTTGAACCTTATGGCTTTAAAATAATTAAGCAGCCAATGGAATCTTATCACACGTGTGGTTTTAATAGAGATCTTTGTTAGGTAATATTCGTTTAAGCATGTCACTAAACCCTTCTACAGCTCTACTAGTATATAATTTCTTTTATTAATTTTAATTCAAGTTAAAATTAAAATTCTATAATTTTAAAATAAATTTTATGCACTTATTTATTTATAAAAAATAACTTATATTCAAAATTTTATAATTTATATTTAAAAATATTTTACATGCATAAAAAATATTTATAAAAATTTTAATAAAGATTTCAACACGTATAAATAATTTATTTTTTTTAAAAATAAATAATTTTCTTTAAGATGCTTTTTTTTCAATTAAAAAATATTTTTTATTAATTAAATTTTTTAAATGTCCTAAATATAAAAAAATACAAAAAATATTTTTTTAAAAAAAATTTTCCATAGTCTTAATCAATAAATAATAATTACTCCAAGAATTATATTTCTTCTCTTCTATAATTGTTGTTTAATTTATTTTTTTATACATATTAAAAAATACGATTTTTATTATTAATTTTCTAATTATATCAATTTTAAATATATTAAATTTTATTAAATATTAAAAAATATTTTTAGAAATTTTTTAAAATTAAAATAAAATTAAAATAAATAATTTATATGTTAATATAGTCTAAAAAATAAAATTGAATAATAATTTTGAAATAAATAAAAATAAAAATAATAAATTATGAGACAACTCCAAATGAGTATCAAATATCAATTGGTCATTCTCATTTCTACCTTGAAGGATCAAAATAAAAAGAAAACAAAACAAAAAAAGAGTTATAGTAATTAATTAAGGGTTTTAGTCTATTAATTTTGTGTTTGAATTTCAGATGAAATCGATCGTCTCAAAGATCTCTAGAAATTAAAAAAAAAAAAATTAAAATAAAAAGGGGGGATAATTAAGGCTGCTACTTTCTGCTTATAATGGTCAAAATGCATATGATAGCTTCGTTTCTCTTAAGCTTTTTGTTCATCAAGTTTCCATTCTAGAAGGGAAAACCAGATATGGCTGTTCGTTGATGAGAGAGAGAGAGGGAGAGAAGCATAGTTAATGATTCAATATTTATGTAAACTTCCCTTCATGTTTGATTCAAATATGCACAAAAACGAAAACAAAAGAACTTAACGTACAGATCCTCAAAATGCAAATTTAACAGAGAGAGAAAGGGAAAGGGAAAAAGGAAAAAGAACTCACACTTCCACAAATCTGATATCGCCTCTCATCACATCATCTTCTTCTTTATTTCTGAGAGAGTCGCTTGGAGAGCTGTTCTTGATTTGCTGCTTTCATCCATCAATCATCCAAGCTTTTCGTGAATCAAGAAATGAGATGAGATGAGTTCCAAGGAGGAAGATCGGTCGAAGATTCTTGTTTGATTCAAACAGTATTATCGACGGCGATATTGGGTTCATGAGAAGGAGATAAAGCCAATAAAACGAGAACACTCATGATAAAAACAGGAACAAACAAGAACAACAACGGAGGCGGCGACAAGGGTGGCAAAACCACCGGCAGTAGCAGAAGAGAAAGAGCAAGCAGAACCATAATAACTACCGACCTCAACATCAAATTTTATACATAGAA
This sequence comes from Manihot esculenta, assembly GCF_001659605.2. Taxonomy (NCBI): domain Eukaryota; kingdom Viridiplantae; phylum Streptophyta; class Magnoliopsida; order Malpighiales; family Euphorbiaceae; genus Manihot; species Manihot esculenta. The sequence continues at coordinate 1,533,081 of NC_035169.2, forward strand.
ATCTCCGAAAACGTGCACCCTTGAAAACCCTCAAGTTCTTGATGATCATGATCAGCAGCACAGATCAACAAAAAACTTGGAGATGATAAGGACTATTCATGGGAGTTCTCTTTGGTTTTTCTTGGTGTGGTGTTGGAAAATGTGGGATTGAAATGGTGGGGGAGGTGTCTGCGTTTGAAAAGCGGAGGAAAAATTGAAAGAGACTTTGTGGCTTTGAGGAATTAAAAATTGGGTCCCAGAGAGGAACCTTCAATGTTCTGTCTTCATTCAGCTAATCTCATTTAGTTTTTAGAGTATTGACTATGGATTTATTAACAATAATTTTTCTTTTTTTTTTTTAAAAAAAAATCAGAACAATAATTTTTCACTCCCATTTCTGCAGTCATATCATATCATCCATCATATCATACTGCTTTAGCTTGATAGTTGTACTGCAGCAAGACCCCTCCGGCTCCAATCGATTTCAATGTAAAATAATTTAATAAGTTTTTAGTAGTTAGATTTAATTTTAGCTTTTTTTTTTCTTTTTAATTTTAATCTAATTTAAAATTTTAATATTAATTTTAATTCATATTTAAAATTAAGATCGATCATTGTTGACTTGACAATTGATATGATATTAAAATTTCAGCTGCCACAATAATTCCTATTCTTAATTTTGATAATAGATTAAAATTAATACTAATTTTTAAATTAAGTTAAAATTAATAAAAAAAGAATTGATTAAATTTGATAAAAATACTAAAATTTTAAGATATTTAAGCCTAAATTAAATTAAAATTATATTTGATAATAATTTTAAAATTAGCATTTGGTGTTTTGATAAATTGTTAGAGTAATTAGAAAAAGTTTCTTTTTATAACATTTAGCTACTGACTATTATAAGAGTTACCAACTATAAGATAACTGACTGTTATCGTGTACTGCAGATATCATCCATCGTATCATATACTACTTTAGCTTGTTATTGCCTACTGCAGCTAGATTTCAATTTAAAATAATTAAATTCTTTTATTTGGTATAATTTATTTTATAAAAATTTTTAAATTGAAAAAAATTGAGTTTTTTTATTATTTAAATTAAATTTTTATAAAATTCTTAATTTTAAATGAAGAGAATAATTTTTAGTTTTTATTAAAAATAAAAATTAAATAATCAATTTTATATTGCAATCTATATATTTAGATAATGGTTTATTTAATTTATAATATAAAAAATTTAAAGTGACAAAATATAAAATTAAAAAAATAGTTTGTTCTCTTTCGAATCAAATAGGAAGCTGCTAATGTCGGGAAGCAACAGTTTGAATTGCCAGTTGAGCTGGTTTTGTTCAAGTTTTATAGCCCATAACTTCGCACTAATAACCGATTATAAAGTAGGTCGGTTCTTTGAACTGTTGACTCAATCCGGTCCAGAATTTCACTTAGCCGATTTTAGTCTAATTTGCCGTTCAAACCAAAACTTGGCTAGATTTAACAGCCTTCAATATGTTTAGTTAGATATACATTTTTATTCATAACAATTTATTTTACTTTTAATATCTACATTAATATTATTTTTCCCGTCTCATAATTTTTATCTATTTTATTTTTTTATTCATATCAAAAAAATAAATTTTCTATTAATTTTTTAATTATATCTATTTTAAAGATATTAAACTTTATTAAATACTACTGTATATTTTGAATATACACTTAAAAATATAATCGCAAATGACTTTTCTTGCAAAATAAAATCCTAACTTTTGTATTTGAATTCATATAAGTCATGATCTCATAAAATAGAATAATAAAATATTACTTTTAAAAATTTTAAAAATTAATTAAAAATAATAAAATTTAATAATTTTTAATAATTTAGTTATTTTTTATTTTTAATTAAAATAAAAATGATAAATAGTAAATATTTTTAACATTTAAAATTATAAAAATAATAATTTTTTTTATTAAACCATGACTTGTTTGAATTTAAATGCAAAACTTATAATTTATCTAGGAAAAGGGACAAATTAAATTTATTTGAATTTTAATAAGAAATTGAAGAGTTTATTTCAACTTTATCCTTTTTTTATTATTCTACGCTTTATGATCCGACTCTAGTTTAAAAATAAATAAATCCGACTCTAATCCTTTGTTATAATAATTATATTTTAAAATATGGTTAAATACTATTAATTACAATTTGATAAATTAATGATTAATTATGAAAAATAACTGATAAGTTAATGATTAATTGTGAAAAATAACTTAGAGATTTTACTATAAATTCAATGTGTCCATTGTGGATTGGGGTGGTGGAGGACATCAACAATCTTTTTAAGAATTGTTTTAAAACCAGAGAGATATGGGGTTTAATCTAAGAACCAAATTTTTTGCTTTTTTTTTTGTATTTTAGGCCAGTAAAGAATTGACTGCTAGCTACATTAGATTTATGTTCGCAATTAGGTTTGATCTTTTCCTTTGCACAAGTCTTATGTGTAACTTTATGGTTGTTATAGAATTGGAGCAACAATTAGGTTTTTAATGATTCGGTCTTATTTTTGGACAGTAAATTTTGTCAAATTAAAAGTTTTTTTTTGTATTTGAATGATACAGTTTGAAACGAGAGTTGTGTTGTTAAGAGTCATAAGATTATATCGGTATCATAAAGTTTTTCTTTGGAGCATTGAGTGAAATTGAATATTAATAGCGCTTTTAGAGATAATCTAGGTATGCAAGTGGTAGTGGTGTTTTACGTGATAGCAGAGGTTTTTGGGTGAATGAATTTATAGTGAGGCTGAAGTTTTGTAATTCGTTGCAAATTGAGTTGACTGCTTTATTATATGAATTACGCATGGTTTGGGCACATGGTAATCGACAAGTGCATATTAAAACGGATTCAACAACATTTCTACACTTCTTCCGTCCCACGGCTAAAAAAACTAAGGTAGACTTTTTAAATTAGATTTCCTAATATTAAGAGATGATTTTCTAAATTTAGCTAGTTGAGTTAAGACATCATTATTGTGAAGCGAATAAAGTGCCTGATAGATTGGCCAATTTTAATATAAAAAATACAGTGCACTTAGAGTATTTTCAATCTCCTTCAATTTCCTCTACTAAGTTTATTGATTGGAGTATTAGAAAGATTAAATTCCCAGATGATCTCAATTTAATTTTATATAATTTTTTATTTTTAAGTTATATCAACCTCCTTAGTATGTTTACCTATTTCCCTTTGTTAATTAGATAAAAATAATTCTCAAGTTTTCTACAGGCAAAAGATGCAACTTTTTTTTTTTTTTTTTTTTTTTATAAATATACCGCGTTTTTTGTAATAATTTATTTTTATCATATCGTAACTAACACCATGATAAATCATTTAAAATAAAAAATAAAGATATAATTGTAAAATATATCAAACTTAAGTTATTTATCGATAAAAAAATAAATAATAATAAAGATAATATTTGATATGTTATTATTAAATTTATTAAAAACATAAAACATACAACAACAATAATAAAATTTTATTTGAATATATATTTTTGGCTATTGAATAAAATAATGCAAATATTTATGAAAAATCATATTTATATTTTAAATTTTATTTCTTAGTCTATAAAATTAAAATTTTAGATTAATCAAAATTTTAATCAATAAATTATATTATATTAGGACATAATTGAATAACATATATTCGGATTCGAATGAATTTGAATTTAGAAGATAATACTTAAATCAAATTATTATGTTATATATATTGAGTATTCACTGCTCAAATCTATTCTTATAAATAATTTATTAAATATAAAATTATTTTTACCGTATTATTTGTATTTTCGAATAGAATAAACTTAAATTTGTCTTTTGCAATAATAATTTCACATTTCAAAAGACGTATCAAAGGCCCTTCGTTGGATAATAAACCATAAATTTAACCTAAAGCAAAATTTACCACAGGCAAACCGAGTGCTTCCTAAATCAAATCATATATAGAATCGTTGCCTTTTTGTAAGAGATACTTTCAAGCTAAGTTTTATTTGTGTCAAATTAAATTTTAAGATAACATTAAATTAATATAGTTATAATTGTTATTTATTAAAATATTTATTTATTAAAAATTAAACTTTAACAACTTGGACTAATACGGAAGACATTATATGGAAACCCCGCCAGTCTAGAAAAATGAAATGATCTGTCGGCCCATAATGAAAGAGGAGGCTATCTGGTAAACTCTGATTTGGAACATCCAACCCGCCAGCCTGGTGCCATATCCTTTAACAAGCTCCATTGTATTTGTAGTATGTAGTAGGGGCATGAATAGTTCTTTAGCATACTTAACCGAATCAAATTCAAATTGAAAAACTGTTGAACTGTTAAGAATCATTAAACTAAGTTTATTTTACTGTTTTTATTCGGACTTAGAAAATGGATAAGAGATGAATTGAACTAATGGAATTGAGGCACAAGAAAAGCAACTTCAAACTTGGTTTTCATGAGAAAAGTCCACATATATCTAAATGCATCATCTGCTATAGTAAGAAAGTAGTTATGTGTATTAATATATGTCTTAGAATAGGGTCCCTATACATTCATGTGTACTAAGTCAAAAGCATTCAAACTATCATAAGCATGATCAGAAAAGGAGGATTTTTTATGTTTTGCTCTAAAACATGCAGTACAAGAACAACTTGACTTATTTGAAGGAAAATAAAATTGTGACTCTAAAAGAAGCAACCTATCATATGAAGGATACCACAACACATGATGCCAAAGATCAAAGAAAGAGGGTAAAGGTATTACTGAGTAGCAAGAAGCTGATAGATGAATGCTTTCTAATATGAATAAGCCATATTTCTGATTAGCCTTCCTAATTATCTTCTGTGAGGAAAGGTCTTGGATAAGGCAATAAGTATTCATGAAAGTGAGGCATGTTTGCCTGTCAGCAATCAATTTTCTAACTGAGAGTAGATTAAAACTAAATTATGGTACAAGTAAAACATCTTAAAAAATTAGCACAAAATTGAGATGCACAGTACCAATGCCTTTAACTTGAATCTTTTGAGAATTTGGCAAAGGAACGAATGACTTATGGACTATCCTAAAATATGAGAATAATGAAGAATCACAAATCATATGATCTGTAGCACCAGTTTTCATAACCAGCTAATGAGAGATCCAATGAAATAAGTATCCATATCTGCGGTATTGCGAGATTGAGCCAGAATTAAGACTAGTACCCACATTTTGGTCATTGAGCAAACTCATTAGCCTTTGTATCTTATTCCTTAGAAATATTCAATTGAGAAATACTATTGGTAGAGGGCACCTCAACAGAAGTTTGAGAGACTTACTATATAGATGGTGTTCTAGACATATGACTATGGCTACCAGCAATTCCTCTACTTTTGGTGAACTTGAAATCTAGAGAAAAACCTATAATTCTATAAAATTGAGCCTTCATATGACTCAGCTTTCCCACAATGAAAACAAACAACATCACTCATTCCTTTCTTGACGGTTATGACAACATAATCAGTGAAAGGTTGTAATTTCAGCGATAAAGATCTTTGAGTCTCTTCCCTCTGTACCATATTGTATACTTCATATAGAGATGGAAAAGTCTTCATGATAACTACTTGTGACTTGAGTCTTTGATAAGTCTCATTTAGACCATTCAAGAATTTGAAGGCGTGATCCTTTTGTAAAATCTCAGTGAATTTCAAGAAACAATCAAAATTACATTTGCCACAAGAATAGCTTGGAAACGGTCTATAAACTTGCAATTCTTCCCAAATACCATTGAGCTTAGTAAAATAAGCATCGACGGATTAGTACCTTGAGTAATAGTACAAAGAAGGTTCTGAAGATGATGAATGCGTGATTTGTCGGGCTGTGAAAATCTCTAGTGTAATTTGTCCCAGATCTTTTTTGCATGCTCTAGATAAAAGACAGTGGAGGCAATCGAAGGAGAAATTGATTGTAGTAACCAAGAAACAATGAGACTGTTGCATCTAATTGGTGGAAAATACAATGAATCTTGTGCATATTTCATAGTTATGCCCCATAAGTCTCTACAATTTTCTCTAAAAGGTCATTTTCAAGACTTTGACAACTAGTCTAGATGCATATTTTAATTTCTCAGGAGCATACATCTTTCATTCCTAACTGAGCTATTCAAAACAATATCATCATTGCTCATGAAGCCTTTCATTTCTTGAAGACATCCAAATTTATTTTCCATTATATGGCTATTAAGGTTGACATTCAGAAAGCCTATGATTAAGTGGAATGGTCCTTTCTACAAATAGCTTTACTCAATTTTAGCTTCTCCCCATATTAGGTATATATGGTTATCTAATATGCCACTATAGTGAGTTACTCCATTTCGGTTAATGGTGCTAGACCTAGGCTTAGATCTTTTCTTCCTTCTAGAGGACTCTGGTAAAGGGATTCTTTATCTTAATATCTTTTTCTATTAGTATCTCAAGCACTTTTCTCTCTTCTATTTAGAGCATGACAAAGTTAGAAATTGCAGGGTATTAAGCTCTGCACATTGGCTTGGCATTTATACATGCCCTTTTTGCTTATGACACCCTCCTTTTGGACAAGCTACTATAAGAGAGGCAAAGTCCTATATGAATTTCCTTCGTGCTTAAGCTAATGCTATAGTTCAAAATGTAAATTCTTCTAAATCTAGCATCTTGTTTAGTAAACAGTCCTGTTTATCTTAGGCGTTTAATATCAGACTCTTTTTATATGAATGAAATGGGGATTGGAGACAAACATTTAGGCCTACCATCTTTATGGGCAAATCGAAAACTTCTATATTGGATTTCTTAATTAATAAGATTACAACAAAAACTCAATCTTGGAAGCATACTCTATTGTCGCAAGCTAGACAAGAAACTTCAATTATGTTCTTATTGTTATCTTTGGTTATTGGCATGGCTATTATTAAGTTTCCTAAGAAGATTTCTAATCAATTGAATATCCTATTTTCAAATTTGTGGTGGGTAGGAAAGTAAAGGAGAAGTGTATGCATTTGGTAAACTGGTCACATGCTATTTTCCAAAGATTAGGGGGGAGTTAGCTTTAGATATTTGAACAGTTTAATATTGTGTGTATAGCTAAATAGACTTATATTACTATACGTCAAATAACATCAAAAGTATTGGTTTCAGAAAGTGAAATGTCTAATGTTTTTTTACCCAGAGAACTAATTGTATTGTTGTGAGCGGAACGAACATGACGCATTTTGAAAGAAGCCATCTGGGCCATATTATTGAAAATAACGTGAACATTTCTAAATACTCAAAGTTTTATATCCGAGACTAATTTTTATAATTTCTCACATTTTAGCAAAAACTGCTCTCCGCGGTTGTATCGATTGGTTAAAAGGGCTGAAAGAAAACGTTGTTCTAGGCGGTATGAGATTGCTTAATTCATTGGAGTCATTATGGCTAAAATCCTCAAGGGTTTATATTTCTACACCTTGTTTTTCTAATGCACATGAGTCACTTAAGTCATCGTAGATTTGACAAGAGCCACTATAAGTGTAACATTCCAATCTAAACTAGCATGAATAACTTTTTAGACCTATTTATCATTTGATTCAAAATTGTTAACTCAAATTATTTAGTAATTTTTTAATATGATTTATACATTATACCTTATATTTATAATTAACAATGTGGAATTTCAAATCCCACATCCATCCAAACCTGCGGGTCTCACACTTTTCTACGCTCAATTTTAGGATGTTCTCGTTGTAATTCTGCTATGTTGAATGAAGTACAATTATTAAGTGAAGACCAGACCCTTCAGTATTATGGTTTGCTAATGTTTTGAGTAGCTTGGTTTCATCTTGTCTCGTTCTAAGAGTAGTCCTTTTTAGAATAGGTCTATTATCAATTATAATAGCTCGACCAAAATTTATCTAAGTAACTTTTTGGACCTATTTTCTACTTAATCCAAATTATTAGTAATTTTTTTATTAGAATTTATACATTACACTCAACATTCATAATCAGCCGATGTAGAATTTGACATCCAAACCTGCGAGTTCCATAATAAGAAAATAGAGTATTAATAATAGATCTTTCTGTTGATGAAAGCTAAATTTTCCCTATGGATTAGTGATGACTAAAAATTTGTGGCTATTGACCTTGTTAGTATTTTTTGCAACATATTTTATAAATTGTTGATAAATTTATTGACAGATTGGGGATGAAAAACTTGGTATCACTAATTTAGCCATAATTTTGTCGATAGCAAATTCCAACCTAATTTTTTAGCAACAGTATTGCAATTTTTTTATTATAAATTTTTTATTTAATCCGTTGTAAATCTATCGATTTATCACATCAACTATAATTAGAATTCACTGATTTTTTTAAATTCATCCTATTATTCTTATAAAATTCTTAAAAATATTTATCAAAAATATAATAAATCAATCATAATATTTAGACCGTTATTAACCAATAATCTAAAATGTATATATTAGTAAAATTAAAATAGTCTATACAGGGTTAGTACTATCATTTACAAATAAATTTAGTACCAAATCTAAAAGCAAATAGCATGATCAAGCATTCAGATCATTTTATACTGGTCTAGAGTTTGATATGGTTGGTTATGAACTTGTTGAATATTGACACTCAAATGTGGGCATGAATTCTTTTTATATCTCCAAAAATATTTGAATTTGATAGAGATGAGCAGTATTCGGTTCAAACTGAAAAAATCGATTGAACCGAATTAATTTAAAAATTTAGTTCGATTTTTTATTTATTTCAGTTCGATTCGATTTTTAATTTAAAATTTTTGGTTATTTCAATTTATTTTGTTTTTAATAAAAAATTAAAAAAAATTAAATTAAATCGATTAGTGATAATAGTATATTATTTTCAATAACATAAAGAGATTAGATCATATCAAAGTTAAAATATTTTAATTAAATATTAAAATATTAAAAATAAAGTGTAAAAAATAAAAAATTTATTAAAAGTTTAAACTAATCAAATCGAATCAGATCGGTTTGATTTGATTCAATTTCTGACTAAAATCGATTCGGTTTAATTTTCATAAATACTAAAATTTTAATTTTCAATTTATTTGATTCGATTCAATTTTGAACTAAACTGACCGAATGTTCACCCCTAAAATCTAGACTAATTTTTATTTATTAATTTTTAAACTTAGTATAAGAGTATAAAAATTTTAGAAAATGACCCAAGATGAACCTATAACAAATGAAAAAGATATTAAAAAGTTGAGATTTTGCAACGTCAACATCTCAAAAACCACACTCTTTCCTTATTAAGACCACTAGAAACTTCAACTCATTCATCCAAATCAAATGAAAGTTGAAATTCAGAAATAAAACTATACTCTTCTGTGACTGCTCTTGATTAAGCTCCCTTCCAATATTTGAATCTAATATTTGAATCTGGACTAATTTTTATTTATTAACTTGTAAACTTAGCCTAAGGTATGACAATGTTAGAAAATGACTCAAGATGAATTGATAAAAAATAAGAAAAATATTAAAAAGTTGAGATTTTACAATGTCAACATCTCCAAAACACACCCTTTCTTATTAAGACCACTATAAACTTTAATTCATTTATCCAAATTAAATGAAGGTTGAATAAGCTCCATGAATAAGTGTATTAAATAATATTTTATTATAAATGTACAATAAACAAACTTAATGAAGTAATTTAATAAAATACGACTAGAATAAGGGACAGAAGTGGAGGGTGGCAAGAGGGAGCCTTGCCCTCCCCTCAAACTTTTTTCGAATTTTTAATTAGGTACAATAAAATTTATTTATTTATTTTTTCTATTAAAGAGTGTTTTAAATTTTATATTGGCCCCTCCAAGAATTTACTATAAAAAAATTGTTAAATAGTTATAATAAATTTTAATCTTTTAATTGAGCTCTCACATTTTAATTAATCTCAAAGTAGTTTATAACATTCTTATTACAATTAAAGTTGAAGTTTTTATTAAATAGTCACAAAAATTTAATATTAAAAATTATTTTCAAATTTTTGTACTTACGAGTCAAATTTTGTTGCTGTTTATTTTTAAAATTAAATGGAACTTTCTAATAATTATCTATTATATAATCTCAATTTTTTTATTCAAATTTAAAATTTATTTCATTTATATACGTATAAGCATACAAAAATAGCGATCTCATTTCTCTTACAAATTTTAGACTGATTAACTTAGATGTATATTTATTTTTATTTAAAATATTTATTTTATATTTTATTTGTTGTATCTCTTTAATTATTATTAATTTTTCAAATATTATTTCATTATTACTTGAAAGCTTTTTTATTTAGTATTATTAAACACTCCATAGTTAGTGCTTAAACTTTGGATTATATTTAAATACTTGGTGATTAATCATTTCAATACTGACGAAAATTAGCAAGTTTAGGAATTCCATCTCTCTCTATATATATGACAAGCATTCTTGCCGAAATTAATCAGAATTCATTATGCAAGTCCGTTCACTGGCACACAATTTAGATCACGTTTGAGTAGGCTGAGCAGATCGGGACTCGAACTCAACAAAGAGTGATCCAATTCACCTGACTTGATGGGTCAAAGGGAGAATGGATCCATCTACATCCATGGCCTGTCAGCACGAGCGCAGAAGAGAATTAAATAATTGTCTGGCGATGGAGAGAGGGGGAGCATATCCGTATATACGACTCTATCTGATAGCGACAGATAACACATAATAGGGTGGCGGTTATACGTCAGTAATATAGGACAAATGGAAAAGGAAACAAAGAAAGGAGACTTGAACCATTCAGATTAAGTTCATTAACATATAACAAAATTTTACCCTCTTCTAGATTTCAGATCATCACAAGTAAATGTAAAAAAAGTTAAATAGATAAATCATCCGTAGAATAATTTAGTTTTCAATCCTTGGCAGCCTCTTTTTCACCTTCAATTAGGCTTTTGTGAAATTCGCATGCTTCACAACGAGTAAAACAGAATTTAAATGCCAAATTCAATGGCTTGATTTAGAGTAATAAAGATTTTAAACTTCAAAGAGCAAAAAGTCAAGGATTACAATCTGGTTTTCTCCTTTAAGAATTTGGGTCCATAAAGGTTACGTGTAGATGAATTTATTTACTCTGAATATTGTACCAATTAATAAATTAATATTTTATTTTTAATTAATAATTAATTTTAAGCATATCAAGTCCTACAAGGGGTTGAAAAAAAAAAAAAACTAAGAGTGGTTAGTGTAGGGTAGTTTTCATGAAAACATGGTGCTGACTCATTGTCCTTAATGTCTCTTAGCTTTCTCATTTTTGTTCAGACAAAATCCATGAAGATTTATTTGTTTTGATTTGTGAGAATGATAGGTGAGAAGACATGAATGGGCATGCTCTTTTCTTCACTTCTCTCAAAATTAATGAAAGTTCTATATCGTAGCTATCCTTGATGCCACCTAGTGCTAGTCATGATAATTCTTTAAATTTGTCATTCTAGGTTACAAATGTGGATTTTGATTATAATTTGTTAATTAAATTACTATTTTTAATTCAAAATTAGACGATAAACGTCTCGTCTTTTATACGTTCACAGATTTAATCTAGTGGTAAGTGCATTTGAATAAATTTGAGAGATCTCAAATTTTATTCTCTAATTCCCAATTTTCATTTCAAAAAAATAATGATCTTTTATGTTTGATTAGCCAATAAAGATTTAATTAGGTTTTAATTGTATTCAATGTGAAAGGTTGAGATACTAAATTTATAATTAAATATTTAAATAAAATTGTAAAAGAATGCAAATAGTAACCTTTTTTTTACCTAATTGGCTATTAGAAAATTAAATGCAGAACTGTATGGATGTGAAATGACAGTGGCAATGACATAATAGAAGAAATCTTTTTCTAACTGCATTTATGGATACTTAAATCTTATTTGGTTAAAAGAAATAAATTAAAAAAATAATAATTCTCAAAAATATAAAAATCCATCTTGTTCACTATGGAAGAAAGAAAGCATTTAACTTTATATCCTATTGTTCTTCAAACTGAATAAAAAAATATATAATCTTTGAACCTCTTTTTATAGACCAGTGGATCTTTAATAGAAGTTCCTAAGCTAGAGATTGCTCATTTGAGGTTTAGATTTTCTTTGTTAGATCAGCCCACAATTTTAGACATATCTTCCAAGATATTGCAATTAATAAATCTTGACATTATGTATGCATGCATTCATGATCATATTCACATGTCCATGATCTTATTCTCCATTGCATCCATATGCTGATGGAGAGTTTGCTTTATTGACTAAAATTTCAACCACACAACACAATCTAGCTAGATTACTAAGAAGGTAAAATAAAAGCTTTTACATAATGGAAAAAATGGTAAAAGAATCTCTTATAATATTAACTTTTTATCACATGAAAAATTCTACATATTATATGATAAATTATTTTAAAATCAGTCAGTTTCAAAATTACTTTAAAACTTGTTAAATTCGAAACATGTTTAATTCACTCCAAAAACTAGCTCAAAGAGAAGGATTACCTATGGCTATGTGCTCCTTTAAACAATCGATGTAAGATTCAACACTGACATATTTATGGAAGACCCAATATCGGATGGAGATGTCTGATATCATGTTAAATTTGGACCAGACCTAACTCACTCCAAAAGTTAGCTCAAAGAGGAGAATTATCTATGACTCATATAAGGGGCACATTACCCCTTTCCCTTTATACAATTGATATGGGATTTTATGAGTAAAAAACTCATAAATTTTTGAAAAAATGATAAAAAAAATTAACATTTCAAAATTATCAATTTCACTCTAAGCTAAAAAAAATTTGCTAATTAAACTTTTTACTATTGAAAATTGCTCTGCAATAATTTCAGGTTAACCTCACTCTTTAATCGTAATTAATAATTTGTTGTCAAAGTTATTATTGCTTATAATCTTGAACTATTTTAAATTACAAAATTATATTTAAATTCGATTTTTGCTTGATTTTCTTTTCCTCGATTAAAATGCAGTGAGAGTTCAACTAATACACTCTAACCTAATGGATTAACCTGTAGTTGGTTTTTTCAATGGCAAGAAAATAACAGCTCCATCAATATACTTTGCAGCTTTATTTACAAGTAAACAAGAGTCCCCTTCCTTTATTTATTTATTTATTTTTTATTTTATTTTATTTTTTTCCTTTTCCAGCATTCCTCCTCCTTTGTTTGCTTTTCCTATGTTGTTTTCCTTCTTATTCAAACTCAACTTTTGGGTTTCTCCTCATTCATTTTTTCCTTTTTCATTTCCTTCCTTGGATTCATTTTGCAATTTATTGCATTCCTTTGCTCACTTTCTTTTTGAATTACAATATAGTTTTTAACATATAATTAACTATATTGAATTGTGAGAAGAATCTTATAGTGATTTATATTTTTATTTTTTGTAGTATCTACAAATATTAGACTCAATAAAGCACAAACAAAAATTAAGTCTCCATTTGCTCTGTGAAAAATATTTTACAGAAAATTTTTTTTTTCATATTTTTTAATAGTTAGAATATCTAGAAAATTAAATTGTTAATTACTGAAAAATATTTTATTTATAAAAAAAAACTAAGTCATTTTTAAATCACTTTTTGAACTTTAAAAATCTTAATATTAGTACGTATAGCACAACATACTAGGACTACCCAGTTGATAAGAAATGCTTCTTCTATTCATATAGAACCTTGGCCATACTACCATGCACTAAGGTCTCTTTGTTACCAAGTCGCAATTTCAAGTTAGGATTATGATCAAAGTCAAACCTTAATACTTTATATTAATTTCAAGTCCTGAATAACCAAGACTTACATTGCATATAGAATTAAACATATTCAGATAGAGCTAAATTACAAATGATCTATAGTAATCATATAGAGTTAAATATATTGAGATAAAGTTAAAATAAAAACAAATTAGAAGAATAATATAGAGTTAACATATTGAGATACAGATAAAATAAAAATGACGTATAATAATATTTTAGTGCTTCAAATCCTAATAATCAAATCATAGAAAACTCAATTAAAAAAATGAATGTATCTCAAATTGGAGGAAACAAAGTAAAGAGTAAGTCAGAGCGAGTCACCCTAGGAGGTACTTACGGATTTTTCGACGTGTTAGTTTGAGGTGCTTGCTTAATCTAGTGTGCTTACCTATATGATGTAGACTCCTAAAATTAAAAATTATAAATTTAGTCAGTTAATCTATGAATATTAGAAATTTAAAAACTAAATTAAAGCTTACTTGAAATCTTAGTAGGTTAAAATATAAATATAATAAGTTGAAAAGCTAAAATTCTATCCTAACCCTTGAAATAAAGTAAGAGTTTATCTACCATCCATTTTTATTCCAAATACACTTAATAAGAATGAATAGTCAAATAAAATAATTCATCTTCTTCCTTTAGCATATGGTGGTCAAAACTTTCACCATTAAAAGACTAGGGTTTGCTTTTTTCATTATCTCCATGTCCAAGCCAATTTCTCCATGAAATCTAAACCTTTCTTTGATCAAACCTCTTGATAAGACAAAGAGCTAAAGAAAGAGCTAAAATTTGAAATAAATCAAGGTTGGAAGATTAGTCTAAGCTGCTGAAGTGAGAAAACCAAAGGTAATTGAAGAAAAGTGTAGGTAACTCCATTCTTTCATCCTTTCATGCATTAATTTGATTTGTAAAGCTTTAATTTTTATGTTCTTCAATTTTTTGCTAAAAAAAACTTGACAAGGGTGAGAGAACTTCAAAATGAAAAGAGATAGCAAATGAGTAAAGAAGGAGAATTAAAGGAAATTGAAAGAACTTTGGTGGAAAGATTTGGTGTGTGCGTGTTTTTCATTTTTCCTTGATTTCTCTTTGCATATTCTTATTAAGCATACTAAATTATACTTTTATCCTTTAGAAGTTCTTTTCACTTAAGTAAGTACGTCAGATTTTGACAAGCAGTTCAAGCGAGCACGTCGAGAAATCCTAAACACCTCTCGAAAGTGACTCATTTCTAACACGCTAATCACACTGTCTATTTTATTTATATATATATCCATTTTTTTATTTGAGTTTTCTATAATTCAGTTATTAGCAGTTTAGAGTTATATTAGCAGCTCTCTTATTAGTAGTTTAGAGTTACTTTAGCAGCTCTCCTAAGTAACTCGGAGTAAGCTAACACCTCCCTAATGTCACATTCTCTAATAGTGAAATAGCATAACTCATACTTAGTGATGTCACTATTCTTAACTATGGGTTTCAGGATGTTACAAGCTTGCAACCTTTTGATAAATTAGAGAATTTGCTCATTGTTCAGATTGTTGAGATCTGTTCGCTGCCAGGAGCAAAAGAAATGATAGCGCTCTTATTGGTAGCAACCTTATCAGCATCTCATGAAATGCTGGCCATTTAGAGAGAAACAAAAGAAAGATTTTCTTTTTTTAAAGAGAAATGGGATAAGAGATCGGTTTTAATTCAAATGAATTAAGAGAATTCAATAGATTGTTCCTATTAATGGAACCAAATGATATGGTCGAAATAAAATTATGCCGTGATTGGTCAATCTACAAGAAAGAGAACGTAAGGCGGTTGACACCTATGCCAGCCACTCCGATACTCAAGTCAGTAAATTAAAAAAAAGGACGAATGTAAGGAACTGCTTATAACTCAAGAGTAATTGAATAAGAATGTATACCTTGGTCTCTGCGATCATTAGTTTTTTATACTATAAGAAAATTGAATTAATTATTGTAACTCCTAAAAATTTGGTTGGTTCCGCCTAATTGATAGAGAATCCCGTGATTATAGGTATAATGGAGATCTACTGGGTTGTTGTTAACGATAATTTCATGTGAAGACTCGACCTATTGAGGAAATGGTGAGTCTTGATGAAGAATCAGATGCTACGGTGTTCGGATCTTCCTTTCTACGGGTTGAACCGTCTATCGATTTATTAAACCTTGCTACGTGGTTCTGTTTTATAATCACAACTCATGTTTTGGTGATTATTATGTTACATCACATAGTTATATTATTTTATCAGAATAAGTTCGGTAATTTACTTTATCAATTATTTTTTTAATATGATTTAGTGAATAAATATTATTATTATTTTTAATTTTTTTTAATGAAATCCTGAAGATATCATGAGTTGCTACCATGTAAAGAAAATATATTAGTAGAATTCAAATCATTTGAACATCCACAAACACTCACGCACATGGACTAATCCATTTTTTTTTTTCCTTTGTATCCATTTGATTTTAAGTCTCAGATATTTCTTACTAGCCTTAAGGACTTCTCTTGAACTTTATTTAATTTTCCTCTTTTCCCTCGACTTTATATATATATATATATATATATTGTACCTCTTTTTAAGGTTTGCCTATATGTCTTTGTTTGTTTTAATAAAATTTATTGTTTCTACAAAAAAAAAAGAAAGAAATTTACTTGAAACATTTTTTTTTCACTACCTTGCATTACCTCTCCATCTTCATAGTCTCAAAATGTGTGGTTGCTTCTCCTTATTTCTTATTTATTATTTGTTCAGAGATTGCAAAACAGAACTTCATCTTATCAGAAAAGTGTACATATAAAACTTTAGATTTTCATTGGTTCAAACAAATAATAATTTTAATCAATTTAGCCATGATATTCAAATTTTTTCATCCTACTAACTTGCTTATAAATTAGAAACAGGCCAAAAAAGGCCCAATCAATTTGTTCAATATTACTTCCAATAACTAGTACTTCATAAGAAGAAATGTGGATAAATCATCCAATGAAATGTGTTTTTTTTTTTTCGGTAGGATCCAATGAATTGCGTTTCGTATGTTGTAATTTTCACATTCTGACGAAATTATTTGATTTGGGCTTGTAGTTGGGGCATGTTTGGACGTCTATGCTTAATCCTCGACAAGATCTAAAATGAAGCTCATGTAGATCCAGTTTGGCCTTGCGATGTACAAGGCTTCTCTCGCGCTTACATGATTCATGCGACTTCTCCACCTACCAAGCAATAACAAATATTATAACTTTGTCTTCTTGTCTCCCTTTTCTGGATCATCATAACCCTACTCCTCTCCATATTTAGAAAATTTAAGTTTTTTTCTTCTTTAATGTATACTTTCCCTTTTACTAAATGCCATCTTCATTTATCAACAGATTGATTGATCTCATTTTTATTGTGAAAAACAAAGAGTCTAGGAGTGCTTGCTATTGCTGCTAGGACTGCTTGCTATTGCATTGTAATGGATAATACTGTAGAATTGTTTATAACAAAATTAAATGGTTAAAGGCAGATCAGAATAAAATTAAATTATGTTTGCACTGGATTAGCTTACTAAAAAGTAATGTACTCATAGTCAGTATACCAAATCGTTTATCTGAGCGATCGTCGGTCCAATCCAAGCTAATTGTTATGAATATGCAACTTCATGTATCATAGAGGTCATGAATACCGTACCATAAATCTAGTAAGAGTTAAAGGGGGCTTGTACACTATCGTGAAGGTTTCCTCTGCATTTTGGAGACAAGGGTTTTAACTTCATATGACGCAAACCTATATAAAATGTTGTTCCCAGAAGAAGGAGAAAAAAAAAAAAGTGAATCCTTAAACGTACTCTTACATCCTTGTCCAAGAATGCTCATCACTTGCTAGAGTTATACTTCTGAAGAAGTTCAATGCTTCATGTATATCAAACGGAAATGGATTCTGCCTTGGGAAACTTGGAAGGAGAAAAAGCCAAGAAAATGAGGACGGTCATGATTAGGACTGGAACAAAGAGAAGGAACAGTGGTGGCGGTGGCAGTGGCGGCAGAACAAGCGGCAGAACCAGAAGGAAGAAAGTGAAAACAACCATAACCATGGTTGATGTTAGATTGAAACACTTTAACATCAAAATCATCGCCGGCTGCTGCTGCTGATAATCATCTCTATGCAACCACATATACCATCCATTGTTAGAACTCATGCATATCCTTCTTCCTCTTCTTCTTCTTTCCTGGTTTTGGGAGGATGAAAATGGGGTATTTTGGCGTAAAATGTGTAGAAATTTTGAGAAACTAAGAGTTTAAATAGAATAGAAAAAGAAGGGAAAAAAGGATTTTGAAAAACACTGTTCGAGAAAAGTGAAAGTTAAAGAAGCAATCATAGCTGCTGTGTGGTGATCTTAAGGTTTGCGATTGTTGGGTTCATGACCCACCTTTATGTCTCATAGTAAAATCAACGTGTATTATACAGTCAATAAATAATATAATTAAATATAAATAAATATAAAAATTATTTATTGGTCAAATATAAACAACTATTCAATGTTTTTACTGTTTAGTACTCATCCATATAATATAATTCTTTAGGTGTAGACAAGTTTGATATTTTTGAATAACTTTTTGACTTATAGAATATTTTAGGAAATTTTACTCAAACACAAATTTTGAAAAAGCAAAATCCATAGCAAAACTGTAACGTGAAGTAATTTCCTAGCACCCTTTAGCTTTATTTTCTAGAATATTCCAACAACTTCTAGGTTGGTAGGGCTTTATGGGGTGATTTAGAGAGATAGAGAGAGAAAATGAATAGGTAAAGTTGATGAGATCCATGCATGCATGAACATAACACAACAATGGAAAGGGCTGGTTCATGCATGACACTTGAGTATTGACTAATTAAGATCGTTGAAACTGGCTGAAAGCTATTAATAACTCCCACACATTTCAAGCATCAAATGAACATTGCCGATTTGGAAAACTTTGCATACAAATTAAAGAAGTAACCAATTCCTACTACTACTCATGAGTAAAGCTTGTACGTCTCTTGTTTTTGAACTGGTAACCATACAAGTCGTGAGATGACTAGCTTATTTCTTGTGATTTTGATACTTGACTATAGTGGGAATTTTAATTCTTTTAATATTTATTTATTTTTATAATTAATGATTAGCAAAAAAAAATTTCTTTAAAAGAGGAAAGCTATCTTTTCGCCCATATGTATAGTATATAGCTAATAATTTTTTTTCTCTATTTTTCAAAGTAAATATTTTAACCTCCGATAAATTAATTGATTTAAAATGGTCACTCTTCCATACACTTTTTCTGTGTAAGATGCGATCAAATTGTTTTTCCTCAAAATTATCATAAGATGGATAGTAAGGTGGATGGTGGATTTTTAAGAAATTCAAAGCCTAACCAAAGTTGTTATATTAATTTTATATTTTATTAAGATAAATTTAATGCAAATAAAAATTTAATTTTAAAAATATATGGATCAACTAGTTTTAAACTTTAAAACAGACCTTGACCGGCTATAATTTTTGCTGTCGACGTTTGATGGAGACTCGCGATAACTTTTCAATAAAGAAATTTGAAAACGCACAATTTTTAAAAGTGTGATAAGAGCTATAGACCTGTCACAAAGTTCGATATAAAAATTTCATCGTTTAGAATGTTAATTTTACATTTTAATTATTTTTTTATATTTTTATAATCTTGTATATTATGAGTTTTTTTCTATTATAAATAGTTCCTTGCTATTAGAAACTCATTTTTCAATATTTAAAGAATTTCAATAAAATTTATATTTTTTATATTATTTTAATCAAACGATATTAATTAAAATTTCTGATAAAATTTAAATAGTTTTTTTATCAAATAATTAATTATATCATACTTTTTTTTCTGAATCAAGTTCCCCATTTGTGAGTGGATTTCAAGTCATGTTTTTTGAATTTTTATTTTGAATTTTGGATCGTGTATATATATATTTTTTATAGGTTTAAATGAATTTGCTTTGAAATATATATATACTTTTTAAATATTTCTGATTCATAAACCGAATTTCTTTATTTTTTCTCCTTGACTTCAAGCCCAGTTAAATGGAGCATTTAGTGATTTTCAATTTTATGAATTATTTCAATTCAAATCATTTAAATTAAATCTTACGAATTCTTTTGAAATTATATATATGGGAAAGAAGATGGAAAATATAGGTAGCTAGGTATATATGAGGTAGGTGAGGGTATCTAATTGTTGGTGTCTATGAGAATGATAATGCTGCGTTATTACTAGGACCCATATGATGATAACGCTGCTTGATTCTTGACCAATTTTCACTCTTGTACAATGAATTCTTCTCTCTCTAGGGGTACCACACAAACGCACAAGGATTTATTCCGACCACACATGCCTCTGCCGTCCATTAGTTTTCAACCTCCTAATGGTTTTTAACTTTGAAGAATCTTACCCAAACTTCATGGTTTTGTCTCTTTCTTCTTTCTTATCCGGTCTCACTTGTTCATTATTTGATTACTATCTCCAATTAGTCAAAAGTTTCTAAAGCATTATAAATTTTAATATTTTTTCCAAAAATTAATATCTAAACTACTCCACCCATTATTCTTACTCAGCCAAACCATCACCACCTATATCCTTCTTCGTCTTTCCTAACCTGCAGGAAGAATCACAGCAGATTCTTGTTCGCTTTGTTGTCAATCCCTATCTCAATATAATGCTTCCTTCCTTTGACATTCACACAATATAAACCCCACTATATGCCTAATGCCCGTCAAGGTCCATGGAGTTGGGGGTGTGAGCATCATGATAAAAATACACAAAGGTTAAATTCCTAGACGCTTTCAAGTCATGAACATTACTGTTGATATTTCCTTCAGCCTCCATTATTCTCTCTTCAATTCTACCGCCAGTCTCACTCCTCTTTCCACAGCACACCTCGATCTCGATTCTCCAAATTGTCATGTTCAATCATTGCTAGATTCTCTAAACCGCCTGTCAAAATGGAGACTGAGTTGTAGATACATCACTCCCCCACCGTGAGACAACATAATTGCAGAGGCGGACATAGGTTTCTAGGTGGGTAAAGGGGGGGAGAGGATTTTTTGAAATTAAAAATTTATTTATAGAATTTAATATATTTTTTAATAAAATAATTATTTTTCTGTCAAAAATTTTATAATTAAAATTCTCACTATACATTTTGAATTTTTTCTTTTGAAAAATGATTATATATGCTCTTTAAACATGTAATTTTATCTTTATTTTCAACTTTTGCACTTATATGTAAATTTCATTTTTACTTTTTATATTATTTAATTTTAATTTTTTATCTTTTATTTCGATTTCTATATATTTTTATCAAGATTTTATCTAGAATGACAAATATACAGACTTTATAAGATCCCTTGTAGTTTTTGCTCGGCTTTCCTTAGAATTCTATCCCGATATACCAGACCTTACTAAAACCAAATTTCTAACATTAAAACTTCATAATTTAACTCTTGAATTAAACAACAAATACATGTTTTTTGCTACTATACTATCATTTTGATGAGGGCTTATTCTCTTGTAAATTCAGTCTGATCTAAGTTAAAGCACAACTTTTCAGCGTTGCTGGAGGGTCGGGTACTCAACTCTAAAGCTATTGGCTTTATAAATACTATTGATTCACTCCCATAAACTAGTGAGAAAGGGTTTCACCTGTTACAAAAGAGGAGTAATCTTGTAAGCTTAAAGAACATGTAGTTCCTTAGGCTATAATGAGGTACTTCCTTAGGCTATCTTCCTCTGGCTTTGGCTTTATCAAGTCTTTTTTTTAATACTACAAAATGGTCCAATTGGATATCTTAATCATTCTATTGATCTGCCAGTGGTAAATCGAGCTAAATATCAACTCAATATCTCATTTCTTATAAAAATTCTTGAAGTTTTTAGCTGCAAACTAAATGTTATTGGTTGCAATAATGATATTCGATATCCCAAACCTGCAAACTATGATCTTATTGTAAAAGGAAATGTCCTGCTCAGTTGTGATGGATTAAACTACCTCTATCTCTATCAATTTGCTGAAATAATCAATGGCCACTATTATGAACTTTCTCGATCTTTACACTTTTGGGAAAGGATCAAGGATATGCCAATTCCCCCATTGAAAATAGCCACGAGCTTCCAATAAATAATCGCATCCCTTTGGATGAATGAAGGATGAGCAAGTATTCCTAACATATTTGACATCTATCGACTAGCTCTTTTGTGTCTTGCATCCTAATAGACTAATAGAATCCTTACCTAAAACTTTTACGGGCAAATATTCTTGCTCCCTCATGACTACCACATTACTCTTCATGGATATCTTTAACTATCAACAATCTTTCTTCTTTTGAGACACATGAGTCATTATTGCAAAACATATTTTCTATACAACCAACCATCAATTAATGTGTATTTTATAGATTCTTTTAATACCTATTTGGTTTCCAACTCAATTTGAAAGCGTTTTGTTTGAGAAGTTGAAAATTGGTATCATCCATGTTAACCCTATGTTTATGGGTAAACTCTCATGCTCTTCAATGGTTGGCTTGTCAGTACGTCAAATGGGATGGCTGTGTGTTATTCTCCTGAGATTTTTCCTAGTGTTTGAGCCTCATTATTGTTTACTTTGGTTTATCTAAGTAATTTGGCAATCACCTTAATCATCCTTAATTCTTGTCAAGAATTTCTAGATTCTCTCTTCATACTAACTTAAGTTAGGATATTTAGCCTTAAAATGGCTCTAGTACTGATTCACAACCAATTATAAGTTACTAAAAATAGTTGAGTTAGGTATACTTACTTCCTTTATAATCCTTAGTGCCATTAGCAAGCCTCATACTTAGCCATAGATTGATTACTAGGAATGCCAATTTCGCTAGATAACATAACTTTGATCCACCGGGCCCTTCCAAAATGATTCATATTCTAGCTCTTTTGGTTCTGCTGGCTCTATCTACCTAGACCTTCTACTGTTCTAACTTAGGTTTCTAATCTATAAATTATCAGGGTTATTTCAGCCATGAAATCTATAAGTGCTTGAGCTTCCAATACATTTCTTGGAGCGTACCTGATTTCATAAGTTAATAATATAACAGACCATATAGCCAATCCCTTTAATAACTCCAGTAGATGAAAAACAATCCTTAATAGATACTTGTTCTCACTCCAATTGTATGGGTTCAAAGTAAGGTCTCGGTTTGGTTGTCGCAAATATCACCATAAAAGGCATGTTTTTTCTAGTGAAGTGTCATTAAGTTTTGAGCCTTTTAGTTCTTAACTTGTAAAATAGACTAGCCTTTGCTCCCTTACTTCATCTCAAATCAACATGATGCTCGCCATCTCCATGGTAAATTCAAATAAAGAAATAAAAACCTCATATGGTCTAGGAAAGTTAAGCATGTAACACCCTTTATCCTGTACAGGTGTAGACAGAGTAAGAATTATCACAAAGTATACTTTCTTAGATATTTCAAAACTAAACAATTTCCTTTTTATGTGCAATTACTAAGTTATTAGGTTGTTCAGGTAAATTTCATGAAATAAGTAAAGTAAATGTGAGATGATGGGCATCGAAACCACTAAAAATAAATTTCTACATAGAATAAAACTTGTGATAATGATAAACATGATCAATCCCACAGAGACTGGTAAGTAAATTAATTTTATTAAATGAATAAGATATATAAAAATAAATAAAATAAAATAAAATGGGGAAAGTTTTGAATATAGAGAAGTAAAAATAAATAAAACTAATTCAAAAAAATAAGCAATTAAATTTAAGAGAAAGAATCAATATAAGAAATATTCAGCCAAAGGAATAATCTTAGTTTCATCTTTATTGGTTGATCACATATATAAAAATAATCTAAAATTAATTATTGATAAACCAGTTATAGATATCAAAGATGTTTAAGATATTCAATCATTTCTTAGATTTTAAACTAGTTAAGAGACGTTAGTTAACTAGCTCTAGTTCTTGGACAATCATAGGAGACACTCCTACAATTTAATCCAATTACAACATTAAGATTTAGAAGGACTTGATTATAACTAACAAACGCGAGATGCTCGTTTCATTTAAATTAGCTCTAATTCTTGGACAATCATAGGAGACGCTCATAGAATTTAATCCGATTGCAGTATTAAGATTTAGAAGGACTTGATTCTAACTAACAAACGCGAGATGTTCGTTTCATTTAAATTAGATTATATTATTCCTTAGGAGGGTCTTGCACAACCTAATTCACCACTTGTTTCAGATTAAATTAAACAATTACAGATTTAATCAATCTGAATAACAATATATTATTCTAATAACTGTACAACGGGTCCTTATTGCAATAATCAATAGAATATCAAGAACAATTAAAGAAATAATAAAATCACATAAATCTCACAACCAATTGAACTGAAACTTTAATTATCCTTTGACTGAAGCTTTAATTATCCTTTTACTGAAACAAGAAACTTAGACACACATGTTCATGGCTGAAACACCACAATGAGAAGAGTGTTTTCAGCCTCTTAAACTAATTAAGAATGGGAGATGAGAGATGAGAGATGAGATCCGATCACAAATACATCAAAATGTCATCTTTTTATAGTACTAAGAGTCCTAACTTAACCTAAATACAAGTAGCTAAAATCAAAATTGAGTACATCTTGGCATATGAGAGTTAGCATATATTGTAATCGTTTTCTGTGCTGCAGATTTGAAGCACATAGCTAATCTATCCATTCAAAGAGCTAGCACTCCAGACGGAAACATTCGTGTGGATGTCATTGAGAGTGTTCGTTTCAGAAGCAGCACCAGTTCAGAACAGTTTCTTTTTGTAAAAAAAAAAAAAACATAAAGTTACAATCCTGCTAGGATTTTTGAAATCTAAAAGTTTAGTTTCTTTATCCTTCTTTTTGAATTAAACAAAATACTTGAATTTTAAAAGGGAAAATAGAGATCTTTTATTTTTTTCAATGCGTAATTTTGGATTGCAATGATTTCTGAATTTCTTTACAGTAATGGATCTAGATAGCAAGTGAAATAACCAGTCTTTGGCATATTCATCAAGGGAAAAGGGAAAGGCTCTCAATTTAACATGTTCTTCGGATATCCTTTGGGCCTCATAGTTGAGCATAAAATGTGAAATTCTTTGAGGTGTTTGTATGGGTCTTTATTTTCTAGACTTTTGAACTTTGGAAGAAGGTGAATCAATCCAGTTTTTAGTTCAAAAGGGATTTTCAATGGTGGGAAAGTGATGCACAATGGTGCTTGATCATCCACAAGGATAGCTAATTAACGCAGGGTCTTTTCTTGTGCCATTGGGACTCTTTCTTTGATGATTTCAGCCTTTAATTCAACAAGAGCAGCAGCTGGTTCAAAAGCAGTAGCTGCTGCATTTTCTGTCTCTTCAAGTTCTACTGAAATGGCTTCTATAGCAATTGGTTCAGCTACTGTTCTAGGGGCTGGTTCTGGAATTTGTTTTCAGCAAAAAATTTTTGGTTCTTGGGCTGATTCTTTGCAGGCTACAGAAATAGATGCTGATGAGACTTGTTTCCTCAATTTAGCCTGTTTTTGCAAGCCTTTGACAATCCTTTCAATCTCAAGATCATAAAGAAAATCTTTTTCATGATCAAACCTAGTCATGAAAAAGAAATAAATTAGTTTAAATTAATTTTCCGGTAGCGGCGCTAATTTTTTATGGGTGTCAAAACCACAAAAAATAACCTATTAAAAATCAATAAGTGTGAACTGTGTATAGAGTGAATAGAGTCGAATCCATAGAGAATTGGCACTAAGAATTTGCAAGATAAACTAGGAAAATAAAATAAAAAGTAAAAGGGGAGTTTTTGATGATGAGCTAAATAAAAATCAAAATAATTAAAGAAAATGATAATCAAAAGAGAATAAAATCAATACAAATAAATTCTAGTTGAAGATTAAAATCCATTTCAGTTTTGAGAATTGATTATAGAAATAAAAATACTTTTATTCATTCCAATAAATTAGTTCTAGTTATGGAAAATGCTCATCATAACCAATTTCTCCTTAGGTGTAAATTAATTAGAAAATGTGCACTGATTAATCCGAGTCAACAAATCACCTAAATAATGTCTTTGAAATTTTAATTTATCAACTGCATTAAGAATTAGAGAGGTCAAATTCTAACTAACAAACTAAACCGCGTGGTGAGTTCAAACTAGATCATGCAAATTCTTAGTGGTTTACACTAATTATTATTTGTTGTTGAATAACTTAAGCAATTACGGATTTCAAGCATCCAACTTAACAATATATCACTTTGAAAATATAAACAATGGACCCTATTGATCAAATAACAAAGTAATAATAATAGTAAGAACTGAAATTGCATAAATATTGAAAAAATAAAAAATAAACAATTATATTTAGATCTCACAATTTACGGATAAACTGAAATTTCAACCTAACTCCAACTAGAAATAAAGAGTTTAGCAACTCATGAATTAAAAGAAAATACAAAAGAGAAGAAGAGAGGATCGGCCATAAGAGAGAGATAAAATACCCCTTGTGACTATCCACAAAAATAGGCTTAAATAGGTGTTGAATTCTAGTAGAATCCGTCTCAAGATAGGAAATCTTTGTTGCTTCAATTTAGGAATTCTTCTTTTAATATGTTTCCATTCGGGAGAGGACTCTTTGATTTAATGAGGATATTGTGCCGCGCTTAATGAGGAAAAATCGAGTGGGGTCACGCGGCTTTGAATAAGAAGATTTGGTCTTTTATTTTAAATTTGAACTATTTTCCTGCTCATCAAGTCTACCTCTACTGCTGTTCGGCGGTTTGCCTTGGGCAAACTGTCGCTTAAATTAGTTCAGCCACTGCACATAATTAACTTTTTTCTAATAAATTTTGCTAATCTTTTCTATTATTTGCTTTTTGTTAAGTCTCTGTGCAGACGGTTGATTTCGCCAGTGGTTTGGGCAAACTGCTACTCAAATCTTTCCATTGTAATATGGTCAGCTCAGCTCAAGAATTTGGACAGTTCTTGATTCTGCGAAGCATGATCATCTGCTAAATTGTTATGTAGCATCACTAATAATAATGAAAACTCCATTGATAAATCTGTTAGTATTAATAATGGACTTGAAAGTTTTGGGTAAAAATTTATCTATGAACTTTTTAACAACGGATTGTAATTCATTAATAATTCGTTGATAATTTATTTACCAATGAATTCTTATTGGATTACCAACAAAAAAATTTATTGGCAATCCTGAAATTTTTAGCTATCTTATCATTATGTTTTGAACCACCACAATGGTTTGGGGTATTTATGACATAAGACACCAATTATTCGTTTCATGTTAAAATGTCGGGTTTGGTTGACAAATAGTTTTGAGTAGGTTTAGTGTTGTGCCTAACTTCCCTATGTTTTTAGGTAGACAAAGAGCAAGTGGGTTTCAGGTGAAGAGGGAATGGCACTCATCAAATTTGTAGGACTAGAGGAGCATGCTTGGTCTCCCATATGCATTGTGGATCATATGCCAAAGGTCATTTATAATCAGGTGTCTCCACATGAAATTAATCAAATTTATGAGAAAAATTTATCCCATTTATATGGATCTAAAATATACAAATATAAAATTTTTTATAAAAAAATATGAGATTTATATTCATATTTTTTTAATAAATTAAATCTGTCTAAGAATTTAATCAATTTATTTAATTTTATTAAAATTTGATTATTTTTTTTAAGTAAAAAGCTTTATGTTATATATGTTACACTTGCAAAATCTATGTGCCTTGGTTTGTACAATCATTGTTTTACAAGAAACAGAACTTGACCGCATAGTAAAAATAAGAAACTAAAAGGAAATTATAACTTATAACCCGGAATGTCAAATTTAAAAAAAAATTTAAAAAAATAATTTTTTTTTCAAATTTTTATGTTTGTAAAATCAATAGTATAAAAATTTAAGTTTCTTAAATTCTTTTGAGAATTTATTTTGAATTAAAAATAAATCTTGTCAAAATTGTTACATCAAAATTACTTAATTAATTTTTAAATTTTTTTTATATTTTTTTAGTCTTTATTTTTTTTTAATTTTAAGTTTATTTTTTATTTTTAATTAATAATTACTTTTTATAAAAATTATTTTAATTTAATAATGAGTATTAATATTTAATACATTTATAATTAATATTAAAAATTTATTCTATTATTTTTTAATTTTAAAAAATAATTTTTATATTTTTAATGATAAAAATTATGTAAAATTTAAATTTTAAATGTTATAAAAATATTAACAATGTTTTTTAATAAACGTGATAATGATTGTTATTTATAAAAATAAATATTTATATTTAGTTTAAAAATAATAAAAATATGAATAAATTAAATTAATTTAAATTTTATTATTAATTTATCTAATATAAAATATTTCAATTAAATTTTATTACATTTAAATTAATTCCAAATAAATAAATTCTTCCCTATCAACAGTGACGGAACCACACAGGCCCAAAAGCCTATAGCACCTGAAATTTTTTAAGGGTATATAGGTAATTTTCTTGAAATATACAAAATTATTATTAAATTATTATTAAATTTCTATATAATTTATCTAATTCATTCTTATTTTAAAATTATTTAATTAAACCATCATTATATTTTATAATTTCAAAATTTTTAATTTATTTATCAAAAAATATTTTATTATTTAATCCCTCCTCTTTTATATTATTTTTTAATCCAAAAAATTTACTTTTCATTTTTAAGATTTCAAGATCAAATATCCACTTAAATTTTTTCTCTCATTATTTAATTTATTTATATATACCATTTTTATTATTAAGTGATAGTTTTTTTATTTATCTCACTTAGTCACTAATCTATTTATATGAATAAAATTATACAAAAATAATTTTTAATGGATTAGAATATTTTTTAAAAAAAAATTAAATTTTAATAGTAAACCATATATTAAAATATTATATTATTTTAATACAATTTTTTTATAAATTTACATGTTACAACGATAAATATCATTAAAAGTCGACTCTGCAATGATAAACCATAAATAATTGATCGATAAGTTATATTGAAAAATATATTTGTAAATATTGATATCATTAAAAATATATTTTAATAAATAAAAAATAAATGAGAATGAATTATAATAATTTATTTATTTTTTATAAAAATTTATTTTTTGAATATATATTTATTTTATACTTTTTTTATTTTATATTTTTTTTCCATTTTAATTTTTTACGCATATCAAAAAAGATAATTTATTTTATTAATTTTTCGATTATACTATTTTAAAAATATTAAATTTTATTAAATATTAAAAAATATTTTAAATATTTATTTAGAAAAATAATAATTAGCAAATAGATTGATTTGAAAATAATATAAAATTAAATAAAATTATAATAGTTAATTATATATTAATTGAATGAATAATAATTCTGGAATAATAATAATAAAAATTGATAAAATAATAAAATAAGAGATATTTATTTAAATTGAATTCCTGAACTGAATTTCTGTATTTTTTTCTATTACAATCACATGATCCATTTATATTCTCCTCCAAAATAAAAATTTCAACATAAAATAATAAAATTAATTAGTTGCAATCATTTAATTTTTTATTTAAAAAAGTATGTTTGAGGTCATTCCACTTGATGTAATTCGAATACATAATGAAACATTTTCTTTTTATGGATTCAATTGTTATATTAAATTATTTTTTTTATCTAAAAACATTTTCTGCATTTTTTAAGTTAAATGTTTTCAAGTTAATAAAGCCGGAGCCAAAATTTGGAGTAATAATATGAAAAACTTAAATGGACTGTTGGAAAGCCAAACTCAAAGAAAAGCCCAAAGGATGGAATTTCCAGGCCTAATTTCTTAGGACTTTTAAATTATTTATAACATGTTTTAAATGGACATTATGTCTAGTTTGTGCCTTTATTTTTATTTTTACATGGTTTATTTCATTCATAGTTTTTGTGCTTCTTTTTTCCTTATTTTTCCATTAACCTTGTCTGAAATTTGATTTAAAACATGAAATACATTCATGTAGAACCTTATGAACTTGTTTTCAACATAACCTATCTACCCACCAATAATTTTATGATAATTAATTGATTCTATTATATTAATTGTGTCCTTTCAGATACGCAATTGACCAAAGAATATTTTGGAATATCCAAAAATGGCAAATTAAAGAGTTGTTGGCGAGTAATTGATCAATCCATCAACTTCAATGGATACTCTGTACCATCCCTTGTTGCAAGCTTCTCCAATTATTTAGCTTACTTGTTATACTTTAAAAGGGTAATTTAGTTTAAAGCTATAAATCAATTAAATTATTTATGAGTTATTCGAGATTTGATTCATTAAAAATTTGATTAGGTTTGAATCATTCGGAGTGGTCAATTTAATTTAAAATTAAATCGAACTAAATAAATTAAAAATTAAAATCTTAATATTTATAAAAATCAAATTGAATTGATATTGGTTATAAATCAAACCAAATCGAATCAGTCTAATTCGATTTGATTTGATCAGTTTGAACTTTTAATAAATTCTTTATTTTTTACACTTTATTTTGGTTTAGATTTTTTGATAAAAAAAATCGAACCGAAATAATCAAAATTTTTAAAATTAAAAATCGAATCGAAATGAATAAAAAATAGAACTAAATTTTCAAATTAATTTTGTTCGGTCAGTTTTTTCGATTTGAACTGAATACTACTCACCTTTACGACTCATTTTATAAACGTGTTGAGTTCGAACTCAATTTTTAAACTCGTTTAATAAATGAACTAAAATTGAATTAAATAACATTTGGTTTATTGAGACTACGAGCTGTCTTATTAAGTAATTTATGAGCGAACTCATTAAGAGATTCCCGAGCTAAACTCATTTATAAAACTCTACATTTAATAATAGCCTTATTTATAAATACATTAAATACGGATATTATAAAAAAATATATTTATAAAATATAATTATTTATAAATTTATTTTAAATTTGTTTTTTAAATACGGATATTATAAAAATATATATTTATAAAATATAATTATTTATAAATTTATTTTAAATTTGTAATAAAAAACAAATTAATGCTACCACTCTATGTATGAAGAAATTTAATATATAAAATAAAAATACATTTCATATAAAATAATAATACTACTCATAAATATTAAGTAATATCCCTTAAAAAAATTAAGGGATTTTATAAATAATTTTTAATGAGAAAAATTATAAATACTCTATTTTTAATATTTATTTATATTATTAATCTCTTTTTCTTAATTTTTAAATTATTAAAAAATTAAATAATATTAAACTATATGACCATACATGTTATTAATTTATCTATCTATATTTCTTTACTATGTAAATATATAATTAGTTTATATATTTATCTTTCACCATGTATCTCTTTAAGTAAATTTTTTTATATACTTTAAAAAAATATCTTCATTAAATCACTCTTAATTGCCCATTGTAATTATTACTATTTTTATATGCACATATATATTTTTTTATAATTATTCTCATATTTAATATTATTCATTTAATTTTATAAATTAAATTTTTATATAATTTAAATATAAATTAATATAATTTTATTAATAAAGTTTGAGTATAATGTATATATATAATTATGTAATTTATGATGATTATACTTACATTAATATATTTATTTTATATTAATATTTTTATTTTATATCATATTTCCATTTATATTATATGTATAGTATTTTTTTACAATATAAAATAATTTAATAAATTAAAACTAAATAATAACATAATAATCAAATAATAAATATTAATAATCAATAATAATATATTAATAAATTTAATATAAAAATATCTATTGATACAAGCAACAAAATTATATACTTTTAATTAAAAGTATATAAGTTGAATAGAAACTCACTCTCTTGCTCACCTAGACTAGGGGTGAGCATTCGGTTGGTTCGGTTCAAAACCGAACCGAACCGAAATAACTGAAAACTGAATTATAGAATTTTATATAAATCGAACCGAACCGAATAAGAGGAATAACCGAATCAAACCGAACCGATTTGGTTCGGTTCGGTTCGATCGGTTCGATCGGTTAGATTCGATTTTTAAACTTTTTTTTTTCACATTCATTCTAAAATCCAATTAAAATATTTTAATTTTAATTTTTACAAATAAAAAATCAATAAAATACTGAGGGACGAGGAGGGACGAGGGGGAGGGACGAGGAGGGACGCCGGGGGACGAGGGACGACGAGGGACGAGGGACGAGGGACGAGGGACGAGGGACGAGGGACGAGGGACGAGGAAGACGGTGCGGAGAGCCGATAGACTGGAGAGCGATGGCCGATGATTCCGTGGAGAGTGATGACCGACGCCGGCACAGTGAGGTGAGGAGTCAGCGGCGTCGATTGTGTGGAGAGAGAGACCAGAGAGCACAGTGAGGTGAGGAGTCAGCGTTGCTAATTCATAAGGGTACATTTCAAAACGACGTAGTTTAGTGATTTCGGTTCGGTTCGGTCTAATCGAAATTTTTGAATCTAAAACCGAACCAAACCGAAATCACCGATTTTTCAAAAAATTAAAACCGAACCGAACTGAATTAAAAATAAAATCGAACCAAATTTTTAGTTCGATTCGGTTCGATCGGTTATTTTGGCTTAAACCGAATAGTGCTCACCCCTAACCTAGACTACTCCGACATAATTATATTAGGTTAATTATGCATTTGGTAGATCTGTTGTTATTATTTATATACATTTATTATTATTTATATAAAAAATGGAAAATATATAGTATCAATTAATTAATAATATTGATTATAATTTTTTTAGTTTACTTTTTACTAAAAGTAAAAATAAAATATATATGTTAGAGTTTTTATGTTATTGTGATTAATATATTGTATTAAAAAAGTTTAGAAATTAAAAGATTATATAATGATCGTAATAATAAAAAATTAAAAAGTCACATACTAATATTAATAGTAATGATAATAAATTAAAAAGTTATATATAAATTATAATAATAAAAATAATAAGCTACATTTATTATGAACATATTAATTAATAATATTATTAAATACAAAAAAAAAAAAATATTAAGTGGGGTGCTTGACACAAATATAACTATTTGGCACAAATATGAAATTTAAATGTATTACTTACTATAACTGCATGAAATTAAATATGCTATTTGTTAATTTTTTTCGTCACCTATTTTAAAATCTAATTTTATAATATAAATTGTTTTGTTTTTATATATTTTTTTATTTAAATAAAGAATTTTTTTTACTTAAAAATCATTTAAAAAAATGATGCAGATTCATATAAGAATTTATTTAAATTTATTTTTCATAAATAAATTATACATACTAAATAAAGTCTATAGAAAAAAATTGTCAACATTACATTAATTATTTTAAAACGTCAATAATTTTATATTCAATTAAATCTACTGTATTTTGAGTTAAAAATGTTAAAATTAATTTAAATTGTAATCAGACTTATAGTAGAAAATAAAAAAACTCCCAATTGATTTATATCAATAAATTAAAAACCAAAATATTATATTTATGTGTGGATCTTATAATTTTTTAATAAAATTAGTACAATTCTAGATGATGTGTTGGGTAAATCAGGTGCCAACAATAATTTTTAAATAAATTATATTTTTTGTATAAATTTAAATAAAAAATAAATAAATTTATGCAATTGAGTCACAAGCACAGTTAATTATATTATTAAAAACAAAAAAGTTGAAGCAGTAATGATTTATCATGTTAACAAAACATCCAATAAAATAGGGTAGTAATCATCTGGCAAACCACAGCCCCAACTCCCTCTGCTTTTACTGTTAAATTCCAAAACTACTGAAGAAGTCATTGAGTCTGCATGGTCGACATTTAATTTAGGGTTTTTTGCTCATGGAGGATTATTAAAAAAAAAAAAAGAAATCTCTAATATGAATTTAGCAAAAAATAAATTTCCAAACCAAAGTGATTTGAGGTATATTTTCGTAATACGTTTAATAATAAATATATTAAAATAAATTTGACAAATTTTAAGTTTTGTCTCTCAATCTCTGAACATGCTTTTATCAAAATGAAATGTGATTTGAGAAATTATTTTTTTCAAACTGACACTTAGAAATTTTCTAAGAAAAAAGTTTGGGAAGTCCTTCCCAGCGATATAGTGAAGGTGGCTGCTGATGGCATTTACATTTACCTAATCAAATCCTTTTTTTTTTTTTTTTTTTGTGAGAAAACAATCAATTTTAATATTTGGTTGCTTTTAGAATGAAATAATGATTTTGCAAAACCTTTAGAAAAATTCTCCATTTACTCCAAAAATCAAACCTGTCTATTTCTTATATTGACTAAGAACAGTTTTAGCAGGCACTATATTAACCACAAATATAATTATCTCCCTAAATTAATTTGTCAAAATCAACCATAAGCTTATCTTGTAGCTAGTGTTTTTTTTTTTTTTTTTTGTTCGACTTAGTCTATCAAATGAAAATTGATCAATACTCAATCAACAAATTAATTTAATTTTGTAATATCAAAGTCATTTTCAAAACTGTTAAATATCTAATTTCATTCATCTTCAGAGGAAGAAAACAAATTTAAAACTTTATGTTTATAGAAATAAAGAGATTACTCAGACTAACTTGACTTGCTCAAGGAGGATTGTTTTTTTTTTTTTTTTTTTTTTTTTTTTGCCATTTATTTTGATGGTCAACAAGGAAGGTTCTTCTTCTCCTTTTTTATTTTTATTTTTATTTTTTTTCTACAGGCTCTAAATTCTCTTTTTTTTTTTTGTTTCTTTTATGTCACCCGAAGGTTGAGGCTCAAACAGCTCTGTGTCTGATTTTTTTAAGGAAAGGCCTCAATCTTTTCAAATGAATTGTAAGATTCTCATGCTTTACTTCTTCCTGGAGCTTGCATTTGCAGACAAGAACATTCAATCTGGATTCTTGTTCAATGGTTACTTCAAATTGAATGGAAGTGCAGAGTTAAATCATCCCAACATGTCCTCTGCAGTAATATCTCAAGATGCTGGGCGAAGCCAAGCATTCCAAGTCTTCTATAACAACTCTTTCAAATTCAAAAACTCAACAACTGGTTCTGTCTTCTCCTTCTCCACCACCTTCGTCTTTGCAATAGTATCCACGGACCCTGAATTCCGCGGCCATGGACTTGCCTTCGTTATCTCGCCATCAAAGGGTATTCTTGATGCCTCACCAAATCTATATCTTGGTCTTTACAATGGAACTAGCAATGGAAACAGCTCAAATCTTGTTGCTGTGGAACTTGACACAGACCAAGATTTTCAGTTCAATGACACAGACAATAATCATCTGGGGATTGATATTGAAGGGTTGATGTCTAACCAATCAAATACTGCTGGGTACTATACGGATCGTCGTTTCCAAAAGCTAGATCTTGTAAGTGGAAAACCAATGCAAGTTTGGGTTGAATATGAGAGCTCGAAGCAACAACTCAATGTCACAATCCATCCAATAAACATTCCTAAACCTAAACATCCACTTTTATCCTTGACAAGAGATCTTTCTCCTTATATCTCTGAGTTCATGTATGTTGGCTTCTCATCCTCTAGTGGGCCTAACGCTTCTCACTACATAATGGGTTGGAGTTTCATGATCAATGGCCAACCTCAGGAGATTAACGTCTCTAGCCTTCCTCATATACCTGGCGTTAGAAGAGAAGATGAAGACGATTCAGGCGACAGATATAGAAAACAGCAGAAGATGTTGGCATTTGTATTGTCTCTGACAGGAGGTTTTTTCCTTCTGTTCTTGATTTTTGGAGTACTTATGATGTTAAGGAGGAGAAGATTCATTCAGGTGCTTGAAGATTGGGAGTTGCTATATGGACCTCATAGGTTCTCTTACAAAGACCTATTCGTTGCTACGAAAGGATTCAGAAATAAACAACTTCTCGGAAAGGGAGGCTTTGGCAGGGTGTACAGAGGAGTTCTACCATTCTCAAAAGTCCAAATTGCAGTGAAGAGAATTTCTCATGATTCCAGCCAAGGAATGAGAGAATTCATCGCCGAAATTGCAACTATTGGCCGTCTCAGGCATCCAAACTTGGTTAGACTTCTGGGGTATTGCAGGCGGAAGAATGAGCTTTTCTTAGTTTATGACTATATGCCTAATGGAAGTCTTGACAAGTTCCTTTATAGATTACCCAATTGCATACTCAACTGGAAACAAAGATTCAAAATCATCAAAGATGTGGCATCTGCACTTTTCTATCTGCACCAACAATGGGTACAAGTTGTAATCCACAGAGACATCAAGCCAGCAAATGTCCTCATCGACAATGACATGAACGGCAGGCTAGGAGATTTTGGGCTTGCCAGGCTATTTGATCATGGAAACGATCCTCAAACCTCTATTGTGGTTGGTACTCCAGGCTATATTGACCCAGAGATTGTGCATAGTGGAAAATCAAACACATCTACCGATCTATATGCATTTGGAGTCTTTATGCTTGAGGTTACTTGTGGTAGAAGACCTGTGGACCCTCGAACTTCGCCGGAGAAAGTATTGTTGATCGATTGGGTAACAAACTGTTGGGATAGAGGAGCTATTTTGGAATCAATTGATTGTAGATTAGTTAATGATTATGTCTGTCATGAAGCTGAAATGGTGTTGAAGCTTGGCTTGCTATGTTCACACCCTGTTGCTGCAGCTAGGCCAAGCATGTCTATTGTAGTACAAATTTTAGATGGAGCTGCTCAGTTGCCGGAAAATATAATTGGTATAATCAAAACTAGAGATTCCGGTGATGCCGCCCGTCTAGGTGGTTTAGGCAGTAAAATCCCTTCTGCGATAACTTCTATTGCTTCATTGTCATTTACAGAATCATTTGTTTCTGATGGCCGTTAATATGTGATGGATTTTGATATGATATTTGTTTATACATATTTGAATTTTGCTACTAATGCTATACTAACAACAGTAATTAATGAGATGGAATGCCTGAGTATTTTAGTTTGGCTCTTTCCTGTTTTTATCCTTGAACTATGTTTTGTTGAGAGGTGGGACTTAATTTTTAGAAAAATTATTATTTAGTTTTTATAGTATAAAAAAATTCGCTAGTTATTTTTTCGAATTTAAAAAATGCATTAAAACGTCTCTAATATTTTAGTTTCTTTGTTAATTCTGCCGTTAAATATTTTACTACTTAGTCTTTATAATTTTAAAAAACTTATTAGTTGGTCCCTAAAATTTTTAAAAAATTTACTAATTAGTCCTTCCATATTAAGGATATTTTAGATTTTTTACGATACTTAACAGTTAAAACTAATGGAGAGACTAATTAGTAGATCTTTTAAAATGTCAGAAATATTTTAATATATTTTTCAAAATCAAGTGACTAACTAATAAATTTTTTTACACCACAAAAACTAAATAATAATTTTTTTCTTATTTTAGGACCAAGTCAAGCTAAAAATTGTAAGGTGCCCTGCTGTTTCCATGTATGATTACTACATGGAATATTTTTTTTTTAAAACTATCTTATATTTGAAATTTATTGGTCAAATTATTCTGAATTCGTATGAGTAAATTCATTAAAAATGATAAAATTCTCATTCTCAAATTTTAAAGATACTTCATACTTTAAAAAATTAATATTAAAGTGAGAAAAAAAATTCATGCCATCTCTTTTATTTAAAAATAAAAAAAAAATGAGTTAAGGTGAGACGACTTTCTTTTCTTATAACCAAAGATTTCAAAATCAAATCTAATAAGAAATATTTTTATAATATGAAAAAATGTATTTATTTTTTTAATAGATATGTACGTCGTAAATTTGAATTTATTGAATAATATATAATAAAAATTTTAAAAGAAGAAAATTATTGAGTAATTATTATTATTATTATTTTTTTATGTGAGGTAATTATTATTTTATAGTATCCACATATGTATATGAAATCACTGTCACACTTTATAATTTTTCCATTCGTCCATAATTTTCTAATTTGAGAAATGAAATTTTCTATTTCATAGTGTTTAGAAAGTCAAAGCTAGGTAGGTTGTCTTTCTTACAACCGAATAGACCATTTATTTATTTTTTTAATTTGTGAATTCAAAATTTAAATATTTTTTATAAAAAAAAATCAAATTTTAATCTTATGTGCGCCTTGAATTCTACCGTGTATTTTAGCACATCTTACAAGTAAATACTGGCAGTTTTGTAATTTTGTCACATAACTTGATTTCTGTTTCGTTGACTTGTCCTGTATGGACCAAGTCAATGGTACTTCATAGCCACACATTTCCATTTAAAATCAAGTTTTTATTACAGTTTCAGCATTTAACATGAACAGACGAGCTAATAATTATTTACCACATAAAAATTTTAATTATTTTAATTTAAAAAAATTTTTCTCACTTAGTTTTTAGAGCCGCTATTTGTTCATTTTAATTTAAAATTAAATTAAATTAAATAAATTAAAAATTAAAATTTTAATATTTATAAAAATTAAATTGAATCAATTTTGATTAAAAATTAAATCAAATTGAATCGATCCGATTTGATTTGATTCAATTTAATTTGATCGATTTAAATTTTTAATAAATTTTTTATATTTTACGCTTTATTTTAATATTTTAAAATTTAGTTAAAATATTTTCACGCTAATATAATCCAATCTTTTTGTATATTATTAAAATAATATATTATTATCATTAATCAGTTTAATTTTTTCAATTTTTTAAATAAAAATTAAATTAAATTGAAATAATTAAAAATTTTAAAATTAAAAATCAAATCAAATTCAAATAAATAAAAAAATTAAACTAAAATTTTAAATCAATTTAATTCGATCAATTTCTTCAATTTAAATCAAATACTACTATATTTCCTGCCCACTCTTTGTTATGTATTACTGTACTCTTATTATTTTATACTCTTATTATCTTATAGAATCCATTGTTTTATCTTCATATAAACTCCTTCCATAAAATTACCGAAAAATTATTAGAAAAAATATTATTTAATTTTATAATATAGTAAAATTTATAAATTAATCTTTTAATTTAAATATATATATATTAAAATACTTTTAAAATTTATATAATATATTAATTAATTATTATATTAATTTTAATTATTAAAAATTAAAAAATCTAAAATACTCTTAATTATCAGCCTTATTCACTTGGTAAAGAGAATGGTAATTTTAAGAGAAAATTTTTTCTCTCTTTTATAATATTAAAAATCACAGAATTAATTTAAAAATGTAAAGGCAAAGCAAGAATTAATTAATAAATGTTTAAAAATTTTAAGGGGGTGTTAATATATTTTTTAAAATTAAAAAAATTAATTAATGAATTTTTATTTAAAAATAATAACTTTTTAAAAGCATATATTTTTCTAAATACTTTTTTATTATAACATATAATTATATTTTAGCGGAAAAATTTATGACATACCGTAAAATTTGGCTTTTAAGTGTTATTATTATTATTATTATTATTATATCCTTTTTTTAATAAACACTTTGATTTAATTAGTATTTTTTTATTGTAAAAATATTTTACATTGAAGTAAATTCATATCTCCTATTTAGTTTTATTTTTTTGAAAGTTTGTTTATTTTTTTTATCGTCAAATTATTTATCCGATCCTAAGAATTTTAGGAGTTGAATTTTTTTTTTAATTAAAAAAGAAAAAAGATTAGTATTTTGTCTTTAACCCAATGGGTCCAGTTTGTCTTTAACCCAATGGGTCCAAACAAGGGACCAAGCAGCATTTACCTAAGGTGGAAATGATTGACCTTCACAGTTTTATTAAGACAAAAAAGATTAGTATTTTCAATTTCAAGAAAGTAACCTTTACCTCTGTATATTAAACAGAAATTTGAATTGTATTTTGGTATTTTATAGACTAAAATTAAAATTAAATGACAAGAGATTGAACAACTCCATTTTACAAACATAAACTGAAGCATCAAATAGTGACAAAAAAAAAATAAAGGTAGAGAATAGGGCTGTGCAATCGGTTGGTTCGGTTCCGAACCGAACCGAACCGATAAAATCAAAAATCAATTTGTTAAAATTTTTAAAATCGAAAAAATCGATTATGAAAGTATAATCGAACTGAATCAAACCGATAAAAATCGATTCGGTTTGATTCGATTCGATTTAAACCGAAATCTGTATTTTTTTTTTTATTTTTTATTTCTATGAGCTTGAACCAGTTTTTGTTGAATATATCTTATATATTTTGTCTTTTTATTTATTCTTTTTTTTCCCTATTTTCAAATCTTAATTAATTATTAAAACTATATATTTCATGCACGATAATTTATAATGCTGATTCAATTTAAAAAAATTGAAAGAAATATTACTGAATATTAAATATTATTATTATTGATATTATCCTTGATTTTTCTGCGAATTTATAGATTTAAAAAATAGGTAAATACCAAGTAATTGATTTTTGGGCAAATCCTCTGATGCCTAATTCAGTAGGACTCTGTTGCCTTAAGCATAGCTTCCAAGATCTTGTCCCCTTGTCCAAATCTAGGAGATCTAAATTATAAATCCTCTTTGAATGAATCTAATAAGTGTAGTCTATAGATCTTTTGGATTGACTGGCATTAAATCTTAGGAGATCCAAATATTTTTTTTTTTTTTTGTCCGAAACTGCCATTCCATCATAAGCCCTATGCAAGTTTCATAAGTCATGCAATCAATCCCTCAAAATTCTCCATGGCATCAATTCCTCGATGGTATTCTCAAAATTCTCCATGCAATCAATCCCTCGATATCCCAAATGTTCAAGTTAATTGGTTCAAATTTAAAAGATTTAGTTCTAATTACTAAATCGCTGAAAGATAGAAAGGAAGAGTGTTCACAACTAGACATTTTTTATAGGCAAGCTGAATCGAGCTAGTTCCATCTAGTCAAGCATATAAGCAAATACTTTTAAATTCGATCTTAACTATCGAATCTTGCCTCACAAAATTCAACATCTAAAATATAGGATTCAATTTGGCCTTGTAGTTAAGGACAAACTACAAATGACACGGTGATTCGATGATTGAATATCAAGAAGGTTGGGCTTTGAATTCTTCTTGATCCATTCTATGCTAAGAGTTGAAGATGGTTCGATCTAGTATTGCACAAACTCCATCCTAATAGTTTGCTCGTCCTAGTTGCATTTCAGTATCTCTGACAAAGTCGAAATATCGAGCCCTTTCTTAAAGTTTTCCTCTCTATCTATGGAGTGGTTAAATGAAAAAGTGATGACTTTCTACTATATATCAATGAAGAAAGGGTGTAATTTTTTTAAAGCTTACTTTCTTCATTAAAGAACTAGAAAAACTAGTTCTTCATGCTTCCACGTCCTTACTCTTATGTTTGGGGAGGTATCCTATTACTCTTAGCTTTTAAGAGTTGAATACTATGCCCAATCTTAAAGAAATGAGATGGAGGACATGATTCGGCAGGAGATTCACTAGTTTTTGACCTAAGTCCTGGGACATACTTCCAAATCTAATAATGATAGTAAGATGACTTGGTATTTTGATTTTCAAATCATGTTGACTTGTTGAAATGCTTTAATATGTTGCTAATGGACAGAGATAATATTGCTTTAGCCAATAGGGTTGTTGCCAAGAAAAGGAAGGCAAAGACTACAACCAACTCAAGAGTTCCCTCCTTTTACATTCATTTGCACTCCATCCCCTATTGTAACCTTTTACTATTTGATAAGGGACCATGCTTCCATTATAAATAATTATCTTCTTACAAGAGCTATTGGGAAAAGGTCACCTTAGAGGTGGAAAGGGAAGGACTAAGCTGAAATCTAGATAAGAAGCTAGTGACGTTAAGAGTGCAGCATGAAAAAATCCACTAGGACCTACTGAAGAGGGCTTAGGATGTGGAATAATAGTTGGAGTCTACCAAGGATCATATTGCAAATGCCTTTATCATATTTCAAGAGGTAGTTATTAAGAAGCTTTAGAAGCGCATCCTTAATTATGACTTCAACTTGATACAGGGATCCTTTGCATGGCCAAACTTTAGTTCTTAGGGATAGGGAGGATTACTGGATTGAGAAAGATGATAATAATGTACTAGAGGATTCTCAAGACAATGCTTCAATCCTGATATGTGCATATTTGAAAACTTTTAATGAAACTTCCTTTTTTATTTCTTGTTTCTTATGCGTTATTCTTATCTTTTTATTTTAGTTTACAATAACTTAAACTTAATGTTGTTTTTGAAACAACAGTCATAAGTTTTGATCTTCAATATCGAAACAAAATGATATTTCATGTTTTAACTTTTTTACTAAAACTTGATTCAATTCTTTAAGAAGCTTAACTCATTGGTTTCAACATTAAGCACCAAAACTTACTCAGTTTTGGTGCTTTAACTATCTATTGATTGACTATTAAAACTTATTGGGTTTTGATGTTTAATTATCCATTGAAACTTGATCTTGTATTTTTTGGACAATCATGTTACTAACTTTGATATTGAGTACCAAAGCTAAGCTATGGTGTTTAATTGTTCATCGAAAATTGACTTTTTTTTTCCTTAAAAAACTAAGTTATTGGCTTAGGTATTGACTACCAAAACTTATTTAGTTTCGGTGTTTAATTATACATCAAAACTTGGTCTTGTTTTAGTAAACTAAGTTATTGATTTACGATCGCCTTTGAAATTTAGATGACGAATTGACTTTTAAGATTCCCGATGAATGTTTTCACCTTTGGGATTTTGATGGTGAATTGTCTTTTAAGGTTCTAGACAAATGTTTTCATTTTTCAGATTTTGATGATGAATCGACTTTTAAGGTTCACGATAATTATTTTCACCTTTAAAATTTTAACTATGTAGCGCTTTTTAAGGTTCTAATGAAGGTTTTCGCCTTTCGGATTTTGACATTGAATTATTTTTCAAGGTTCTCAATAAATATTTTTGCCTTTGGAATTTAAATAAAAACTGCATCTAGAAGTTGTACTCATACTTTATTTTATTTTATTAATAAATTAATAGAAAGAAAATTGAGTATCATCTTGCGTACATTTTACTGATAAGATTTCTTATCTTAGAAACATGATAGTTTTTGGGCTTCGTCTTCCCATTCATATTTACGATCTTTTAAGCTATAGGTCATATTACCTTTGTGACATAA
The DNA here is from genome assembly GCF_001659605.2 of Manihot esculenta. Classification (NCBI taxonomy): domain Eukaryota; kingdom Viridiplantae; phylum Streptophyta; class Magnoliopsida; order Malpighiales; family Euphorbiaceae; genus Manihot; species Manihot esculenta. The sequence goes on from NC_035169.2 coordinate 1,576,166, forward strand.
AAATTTCCTTATTAGTTTTTCCCAACTTCCTAGTCTAATATTTCCTTTCTTTAAATTTTCCCTATGAAATACAAAGTCAGCTACATGAAAATTCAGGTCGAGACACATTTTATGCCCCTAACATTATGTAAGAGAAAGATTATGGTATCTATTCTATGCCCTTAATATTATGGATATGTTATTTTATGTTTAAGAGGAAGTCTTGATGAGCACTCTTTATGGGCTAGGCACTGTTGGAATTGTGAATAGTTACTAATGACAAGTCCATTTTGATGTGAATTGTTTGTGTTATGACGCATTTATACACTCATATATTTTATTAAGCTATTTTATGAATATGTTTCTGCTCACTAAGCTCTACTAGCTTATCCCTTTCTCCTAACCCAGGTTTATAAGACTGGAGTTAACTCGGGAAGTTAGCAATGTTTTATGGTATAGTTCTTATCTAATAGTATAGTTATGGACATGTAATATTTTGTTGTTTATAATTGTGTTTTGCTTGAATTTTTCTTTTATGATCCTTTGTTTATGATCTTATTGCGTAAAAATTCTAAGTTTAAGCTATGTTTGAACCAAACTGAGGTGTTTAATGATGACCATACTGGAGCATTTGATGAGAGCTTTAGTATGAGTTTATATTTTCAGTTATGGTTGTATGTACATATCGAGTTTTGGTTCATGAGATGAAAATATTTTGGTATATTTTTAAGATCACGTTTGAAATTATATAAGATGTAACAAGATGTATAGTAGGCTTGCCACGGTCTCTAGTGACCTTAAGTCGATTTAAACCCTAGCGCCGGTAGTGGTCTAGTTTCTAGGTTATTACAGACTAGTATCAGAGTCCTAAGTTTATATGGTCAGATTTAGAGTGTTGGACTCATAGATGTTATCAAGCACAAGTAGGAAAATCCATGTCCACTAGGGATAGGATGTAGAGTCCTATCTTGATGTATGTATGCTTATGTGTAATGCCATGACTATATGCATGTGCATTGATGATATGATATGAATATTGAGGGTTCATGTGTATCCACATGAACCATATGGTGCTAGTGTTTATGTGTTTAATGTTGTTTTCCAGAAGGTAGAATGTGTGGCTCACGTCGATCTGTACAATTGACCGCAGTCCCACCAGAAAATGAGGGTATAGATACCCTTCCCCTTACTACGCCATCAAGAGCTCAGACAAGTAGAAGTAATAGGGGAGAAGTATCAAAGGACCCTATAATTTCTTTTGATATAAGCAAAAGAAGAAAATATCTAGGTAGGATATTTGCAGATGTTAGGAAATCAGTAGATGATGATCAAAGGAGAGATGGAAGTTTAAGTATGAGCTTTGAAAGCGAGGGGGTAGGAGAGTCTAAAGGAGGAACAGGAGGTGCCCATGCCTCAAGATCCGCCTATCCACCTTAGTACCATCCTTACCTATAAGGACCCAGGTAATCGATGGGAGGTTCATCAGATTACTCTAGCTACCACCTGTACTCCTCATACATGTCCTATCCTCCCTACTACCCATCATATCCACCTTATCCCGTGTTTTCACCTCCACCTTATTATCATAATTCGACAAAATCTAACCCAAAAAGAATTCCAAAACCACCTCCTACCCTAGCAGAACTTCCTGAAATCCAATTGCCTAAACCTAACCCATCAGTAGGGAGCAAGGTAAAAAATGATAGATTACCTAAAGTTGGATGCTCCTAAGTATAAGGAGGGTGATGACCTATTTGAGTACATCAAAGCAATAAAGATGATAGCTAATGATTTAGGAGCCAGCGATAGCAGAGCTATACAGATGGTGGGGTTCACTCTAAAGTGCAAGAAGGCAAAAGAGTGATTCAAGAATTATATGGAGCCAAAGTTGGATAGCTTGCCCTAGGAACAATTTACAAATGAGTTTGCAAGATGAGCTTTTTCAGATAGTTCAAGGGAGTTTAAGGTGATAGAGTTTGAGCAGTTAAGGCAGGATGAAGAGATGAGTGTAGATAAATGCACATATAAGTTTTTAGAGTTGCTTCAGTATGTGAGTCAGGCACATGACATTGACCAGAAGAAGCTTATAAGGTATACCATGAGACTCCACTCTAGGTATTCATCTATGATCTTAGTAGCAGAGAGAGAGAGTGTCCACATTATAGTGGATCCAGTTAGAAAGATGGAGGCTAGTATCATCATTCAGGGAACAGTGAAGTAACAAGTGGCACAATCATCAGGTACTAAGGCCACGAGTACAGAAAAGTTTGATCTCTCTTTTCCTAAGGTGCTCTAGTGTTGTTCGTATAAAAGAAGGATAGATCTCTAAGACTTTGTATTGACTAACAGACAGTTGAACAAAGTCACTACCAAGGATAAGTATCATTTACCCAGATTAATGATCTATTTGACCAGCTAGTAGGAGCCAGTTGTTTCTCCAAGATAGATTTGAGATCCGGATATCATTAGTTGAGAATTAGAGAAGATGTGCCTAAGATAGCTTTTAGGACCAAATATAGGCATTATGAGTTCCTAGTAATGTCGTTCGGGTTGAACAATACAATTGCAGCATTCATGGATCTCATGAACAGAGTTTTGAGACTGTTTCTAGATCACTTTGTTATTGTCTTTATTGACGATATCTTAATGTACTCCAGAAATGCAGAGCATGTCCATCATCTGAGAAGAGTGTTGTAGATCTTGAGAGAACATGAGTTGTATGCCAAGTTCTCTAAAGGTGAGTTCTGGTAGAGGAGTATCTCTTTCTTAGGGCATGTAGTATCAGAAAATGGAAAGTAGAAGCTGTAGCTAACTGGTCCAGACCCACTACGGTGACAGAGATTAAAAGTTTTTTGGATTTGGCAGGTTACTACAGGAGATCTGTTCAGGATTTCTTCAAAATAGCTGCTCCTATGATTAGGTTGACCCAGAAGAATAAAAAATTTATTTGGTATGAACAGTGTGAAGATTGTTTTTAAGAGTTAAAGAGAAGATTGATGTAAGCACCAGTGTTACCTCTGCTTACAACTAGTGAGGATTTCACAATGTTTTGTGATGCATCCCGAGCGGGACTAGGTTGTGTGTTGATGTAGAATGATAAGGTAATAGCTTATACTTCTAGACATTTGAAAAAGCACAAGTTAAATTATCCTAATCTAGAGATGGCACTTGTGATCTTAGCACTTAAGACGTGGAGGCACTACCTGTACGGAGTGAAATGTGAGATCTTTACAGATTATACAAGTTTGCAATACATCTTGAGTTAGAGAAAGTTGAACTTGAGGCAAAGGAGATGGGTAGAACTGGTTAGTGATTATGATTGCAAAATCCAATATCGTTCGGGTAAAGTAAATGTAGTGGTAGATGCTCTTAGCCGAAAATCACTTGACAGTTTATCCCATGTCTCAATGGAAAGGAGAAAAGTGGTGAAAGATTTTTACAAGCTTGTTAATGAAGGCTTATAGCTGGAGTTGTCTAGTATAGTTGCTTTGATAGCCGAAAATCACTTGGCAGTTTATCCCATGTCTCAATGGAAAGGAGAAAAGTGGTGAAAGATTTTTACAAGCTTGTTAATGAAGGCTTACAGCTGGAGTTGTCTAGTATAGTTGTTTTGATGGCATATATAAAAGTGACACATGTGTTTCTGGAACAAGTGGCACAGAAACAACACAAGGACCCAGAGTTGGTAAAAATAGCAAGAGCAGTCTAGCAAAGTAAGAATGGTGATTTCAAGTTTGACAATAGAGGGATTCTTCATTATGGAAACACATTATGTGTACTAGATGACATAGGATTGAAAGGAGACATTAAGAGAGAGGCTAATAATGCGAGATACATTGTCCATCCTACAGCCACCAAGATGTATCAGGATTTAAATAAAGTGTATTGGTGGCCTTCTATGAAGAGAGAAGTGGCTAAGTTTGTGTCCGCTTGTGAGATGAGTCAAATGGTGGATTTGGAACATCATAAGCCAGCTGGAATACTCAACCCACTATCACTTCCAGAATAAAAATGGAAAAACATGGCAATGGATTTTATAGTGAGGTTACCAGTGACGTTCAATAAACACGACTCTATATGGGTAATAATGGATAGATTGACCAAATCTTCTCACTTTATCCCTGTTAGGAGTGGTTACTTTGTGAAAAAATTGGCACAGATCTATGTGGAAGAATTCATCAAGTTGCATGGGGCTCCAGTTTCTACAATGTCAGATAGGGGACCTCAGTTTACCTCCAAGTTTTGGTAGAGTCTGCAAAATGATATAGGCACAAGGTTAGATTTTAGCACTACTTTCCACCCACAGACCGATGAACAGTTAGAAAGAACTATCCAAACCATAGAGGACATATTAAGGATGCATGTGCTAGACTTTGGTGGTTCCATTGGTGGAGTTTGCTTACAATAACAATTACCATGCTAGCATTGGAATGGCTCTCTATGAAACTTTATATAGAAGGAAGTGCATGTCACCTATCTGTTGAGAAGAAGTAGGAGAAATGGCTTTAGAAGGGGTAGAATTAGTGGAGATCACCAACAAGGTGGTGCCCATCATCAAAGAAAGAATAAGAACAGTTGTGAGTAGGCAAAAGAGCTATGTAGTCATCCGTAGAAAGCAAGTTGTTTTTCAGGAGGGAGATAAAGTATTGCTTAAGGTGTCTCCTATGAAATGGGTGATTCATTTTGGAAAAAAATGTAAACTAGCTCCAAGGTACATTAGACCCTTCGAAATCTTGCAAAAGATTGGGAATATATATTACAAGTTAGATTTATCTGCTTCTATGGAGAGACTCCATTCGATTTTTCGTGTTTCTATGTTACAAACATTCGTATTAGATCCGGACAAATTTCTTAGTGAGCTTGATGTAGAGATCCTAGGAGATCTCACCTATGTGTAGCAGTCATTACGGATTATAGACATGCTGATCAAAAAGCTGAGAAATAAGGAAATCGCTATGGTGAAAGTTTTATGAAATCACCATAATATGAAAGAGTATACATGAGAGATCAAAGAGTCGATATTTAGACAGTACCCTCATTTCTTTTGAAATAAGTTATTAGATGATTTTATGTGTTTTCTTGATATGTATGCTATGTGTTAATATGTATGGTTAAACATTTGAGAACAAATGTTTTTAAGGAGAAAGAATGTAATACCTGACTAAATTTTAACTTTTCAACAAAATTTTCGTTAGAATTTAAAATTTTAAAATAAAAAATTTTAGGAGTAAAATGGATTTTTATAAAATAAATTTTAAATATTTTATAATGTGTTTAAAAAATTTATTTTAAAAAAATTTTAAATTTCGCCCGCTAAACTTTCGGTTCAACTGCAAGTGGCTTCTCAAGCTATTATAATGTTTTAGAAAAAAATATAATGATGAAGTATATTTTAATATGAGATCACATTAATAAATGAAAATTTTATTTTAGTTATATGCCAATAATTAATTAGAAGCGTGTGGTCAACGGGAGAAGTTCTCTTGCGATACTTCGCGGCCCAACACAACCGCTAGTCGGCACAACATACAATTCAAACGGTAATCATATGCTTAGAAAATTGAGTAGTAGATTCAACCAACAACCTTTACTAGAGTTATTTAAGAAGGCTGTGATTCACAGTAGTCAATGCCCTTCTAAGTCAAGGCCACGTATGAATTGGAAGAGGAAGATTGTGACCACGGCTTGATGGCATTTTGTTGAGATTGACCCTGCAGAGAAAATTGCAGAATTTATCATATCTTTTAGAAATTCTAGTTTTATATTAGCTTAAAAACATTGAGACCAAGTATTCTCCTTGAGTAATTTTAATATTACTTCTGAATATTTTAAAATAAAATTGAATATTAATTAATAAGATTTAGAAATTTTGAAGTTCAAAAGTAAGCTTCACGTGCTAACGACTTTGATCATAAAATGTTTTGTTGTGAAAGGTTTTGGATGTCTCTGGCCGTCTTGCTATTTATTATGGTGTTTATTGATTTGTGGTAGATTTTGATGGAAATGCATTATGATTTTGGAGATTACTTTGACTCGAAAAAGTGATTACGTTGGAATTAAATTGATATAAATGTTTTTTAAATTTATATAAAAATTCTTTTAGAATATTTAAATTCAAATCACGCGTACAGTTTAATTGAGAATAAATCGGACGATTTGTATGTGCTAATATAAACTTAATCCATTTAAATTGATATGATGAATTGAAGTTTAATATTAAAATTATATGAACAAAAACTAACTTTAACTGAAAGTAACATTTTAATATGAAATTACTTGCAACCAATAAATTAATCAGACTGTTGACTTTTGTATCATGAATTCAGTGGACTAAATTGAAAGCCCAATAGACTCTCGGTTCGACTCAAAGTAGAAAAAAAAAAAAAAAATTTAAAGAATTTGTTTTGAAAATAGAAGGCAAGGGCTCCAGTACTCCAGTATAGACTGCTTATTTTTTTGCTTACAAGACTCAAATTTATTTGGGCAGGAAACACTTAAGTTGTAGGGTTTGGAATTCTAGAGACGATTTTTTTTATGTATTAACCTCTTGTATAGTAAAAGGTATTGCTCTTTGTCATAACACCAACATTCTCTTTCACCCTAACTTACATGCATTTAGTTCGTTCAAATTAAAAATCTCTCAATTAATAAATGTCGTTAATAATATATAAAATGACTATATTATTTTTAATTAAATTAATGACATTTAAATTAAAACTAAATACCTAACTAAACTCCTTCTCCTCTCTCTCTCTAATCAATATTAGACAAAATACTAGGCAGGATTGCAAGAAAAATAAAATTTAAAAGAAAATGCATTATCAACATTCTAGAAAAGCAAAGTTAAAATCAAAATAGTTATTGCATGAGTTAATAACATGAAGTTATCAGATAGTTGGATCTCAAAAGGATTCAACATTCTAGGAATTTTGTTATGTGCTGTTGTGGGTAAAACTTGAAAACATGAGAAAATGATTTGTCTTTTATTGAATTTGCATATAATAGATCCATTCATTCTTCCACAGGTTATTCTCCCTTTGAAATTGTTTATGGTTTTAACCCAATTATATTGGATTTGTCACCTCTTCCTTTGAGTGAAATATCTAACTTACAATGGAAGGTAAAGGCAGTACGTCCTAGACATCTAAAAGCGAAATAGTACATTGAAGCAAATAATAAGGTGTATGCTGAGAAAGCTAATCGTGAAAGGCGCCAAGTGATCTTTGAACCTGGTGATTGAGTATGGATATATCTTTGCAAAGCAATAAAAATCTAAGTTAGATCTACGAGGAGATGGTCCATTCTAAGTATTAGAGCACATAGCCAATAACGTTGACCGTATCGACATACCTGGTGAGTATTCTATTGCTGCTACATTCAATATTTCTGATTTATCTCCTTTTGATGTTTCAAATTCGAGGTCGAATCCTTTTAAGGAGGGAGGAGATTATGGGAACATGGGAGATAAGCACGTAAGCAATGGAATAGACACAAATATCAAATTACCTCCTAGATCAATAATAAGGGCACGCACAAAGAAAATTAAAGCATCACTTCAACACTTAACACAACAAGTTGTTCGCGAAGGAATGAAGGCATGCGAGGAAAAGCCCAAGTTCACGACATATAAAAATCCACGAGATAAAGTATTTGTGAATATGATTGAAGCAAAAGGAGTAATAAAGCTGGAAAAAGAAGCCACATGGGCTAGTTGCAGCACACTTGTGGCCACATAGCATGTTGAGCCCGAATTGCACTTAGGCTCATTTTATTATTTTGGTATTTTAATAGATTTATTTTAAGTTAAATAGGCCCAAGCTAGGTGGCTAAATTCGTGCAGCCCATAAGGAAAAAGAGTTATCCTAGTCCAACTAGTAAAAGGATCTTTATTGTAATCTTTATTGAGAAAGGTTTGACTGTTTGACTAAGAATTCTTCCTACATTGGATTTAATCCTTTTACCACTAGGATTAAGGTTTTATAAGACTATAAAAATCCCTCTAAGTAGCAGTCATGAATTTCAAGACATATTTTGTGAACAATATTATTTTATTTGGTTAATAAAATTCTAGAGAAAATTTTATTTAACTTTGTGTTCCATCAAGAATTGGCATCTTATTGAAGTTAGTAATTTCGTGGCGATTTCATTCTTATTTTCTTGTTCGATTATTGATCAAGCATAATTTAGCCACATTTTTATTATATTTATTACTGTTTATTTACACATTTTTCTAGCTTAATTTGTGTTTTTGTCATGTTTTTACAGAAAAGGAAGAAATTGGAAAGTTAGAGAAAAAGTGAAGAAAAAGCTGGAAAAGTGATTGGGTCAAAGTGATTTGCCCAAATCACTCGCAGAAACTGGCCAAATCACTCGCAGAGACAAAGACAGAAACTGGACTGAACCCCAGGAAGCGATTGGGGCAAATTGAGCAAGTGATTTGCCCAAATCACTCGCAGAATCTGCCCAAATCACTTTGATAGCAAAAAATACAGCAGAGGCGGGAAAAGAGCAGAAAATCCAAATTCAAAGGAAAGAAGTCCAAACCCACTTCAAACACTACAAGATCAATCCCAAGAGCCACGCCCCTCATTTAGAGAGTTCCATTCTCAATCAAACACAAAATTCAAAGAGGAATCAAAGACTACAAAGAAGACCAAATCAAATTGAGATTACAAAACCCTAATCAAATTGGACTTGGGACTCTCCAGCTATAAAAGGGCAGCATCAAAGGCATCTCAGCATCTTTTTCAGCATCTGCCATCCTCGGAAATTCTCCAGCAACACAGCAGAAACTTTCCTTCTTTCTTTTCTTCTTTATTTTTGTATTTTAGTCACCATGAGTGGCTAAATTCATTATTTTCTAGTTGAAGTTGAGAATATTTAGATTTGTGATGAATTGGGAGGTTTAATACTCCATTGTTGAACTCTTGCTTGTTTCAATATTTATGCAATATGATCTTTTCCATAATTATTACTTTGCTTTTAGAATCAATAAGGGCCCATTGCTTTTAAATTGCTTAAGTGATAAATTGTTTGAATGATTTAGGTCCGTAATTGCTTAAATTGTTTGAACATAAATATAATCAGTTGCATAACCTAGCCTTGACCACGCGGTTGGCAAGGATAGAATTGGGTTTCTCTAAGTCTTAATGCGATCAACGGTTGTTCGATACTAAATGCCCCAAGGACGTTCCTTGGCAACTTGTTGATCAGTGTTTGATTAGCGAACGTTTCCTAATCAAACTAGAACTAAGGAGGAATTTGGATTGTGAGAAGCGTCTTCCACAACCAAAACTGATTTATTGAAATCAAATAGGAGTCTTTAATAATCAATGATCAATTCTGAACAAACTGAATTAGGCTCACACTTCAGCTAGAATCTCTTTCCCATTGATATTCTCACTTATTTAAATTATTCTTCTCTTTTGCTTTTAGCTTTTAACTCATCAAAACAAACCCCCCCTCTTTTACTTATTTGTTATTACTTGCCTTAGTCATTATTAGGAAGATACTTAGTGTCAATTTCCTGTGGTTCGACCCTATTGCCACTATCTGCAAATTTATTTGTTGATTGATAATAGATTATTTTTGACGGCTTCGACAACCGCTTATCAATTATCTACGTTCTTGTTTATTCATTATTCAAAAGTGTAGTAAAACGCTTAAGAATTAATTTTGGCATGTGATTTGATATTATTGTGTATTGGAGTTTTAAATTGCATTGTTAATATGGCGTTCTACATCAGTAAAATTATGGCTCATACATACTTTCTCCGTGAAAGACTTAGGATGAGAAACCTATACTTTTAAAATTTGACACTATAAAGATAGATAAAAAAGAATAATGGGTCTCTCTCAAAGTCTATTTGGAAAAGGTGTTGAATCAATCCAACATCCTTTGATTCCAAGACAGGATTGTTATTAGTTAGGCATGGTATCCATCTCTCTAAGCAAATGTCTCCCAAGATGCATGAAGAAATAGAGATGACCAAGATTCCATATGCTTAAGCTATTTGAAGTCTTATATACAATATGTTGTGTACTCAATCAGATATAGCCTAGCGGATGTTAATCTAATCCTAGTATGGAACGCTGGAGTGTCTTCAATACTATCTTCAAGTACTTAAGAAGGATTAAAGATTTGATCTTGACTTATGGAGGAAGCGACCTACAGGTTGATGATTTTACAAATTATGATTTTTAATTAGATGTAGATGATAGAAAGTGCAGGCAATGATAGCAGACTCCACTAGAACTTGAATATGTTGCTTCATCGAATGCTGCAAAGGAAGCAGTTTGAATAAAAATTTTCATCATTAAACTAGGTGCGGTTCTTATTATTGAGTCACTAATTCTCTCTTATGTGATAATAGTGATGTTATAGCTCAAGAAAATAAACTAAGATCTCACCAAAAAGTCTAAACACATTGAGAGGCACTTCCACGATGTAGTCATGCAGAAAGTAGCTTTAGCAGACAATGTTGCTGATCCACTTACCAAAGCTATAAGCCAACAACAACTAGAGAGGCAACTAGAAAGAATAGGCCTTAGATAATGTAGGGATTAGTATAAACGAGAGATTTTTGTGTATATATATGCCTTAGAGCCATATATTTTCACTTTCCTTAAGGCAATAAAATATATTTTTTATTTATATATTAAAAGTTGTTTAATTTAACAAAGAACCTATTTCCATTAGTATTTGGAAGATATTTCATTCCAAAAAAAGTTAGAAATAAGAATGACACAATAGTCTTATATAAATGATTGTAAAATAGTTCAAAGTCGTAGGATATTTCACTAATCATGATTCATCCAAATTAGATTGCCACTTTGTCTATCTTTGCTAATTTGCATAGTAATATTAGTGATAGTAGACTAGTGAGTCATTTGCTATAGGACATAAGATGTATAGATAGACATGTAAGCTCTTGTGGTATTAAGTGGTCCGAACACATGAAAATATGATGAGGAACACATGGAATTTTCTCTTATCAATGTTCGCTAGTCAAGATCATAATAATGCATATGATCCTTACACCCGACAAAAGACTTATCTCACATATAGGTAATTTAAATTTAATACCACTTATATATTTATACTATGTATGGGTATATGGTGAATATTGGCTCAAGTTATTAATATGTGGATATAAGAGGTTAATCAAAATGAGTTTTGTTACTTTGGGTAAACAGGTGATATGACCATATTAATTATTTTTCATAAAAAAAATTCCTAGCCAGGATAATTAGATTTAATTGAAAAATGTGCCTTCTATGTAAGTTTTGTTAATGAAGAATTTGAATTAAGTGTTGGTCATATGATTCAAAGTAATAAGTTGTAACATAACTATGACATTAGTTTGAATCAAGATTCTGTAATAAAAGGTAGATGCATGATAAATTATGATTGAGATTTTTTAAAAAAAATAGCTTGTATATATTCATTGTTAATTGGATAGACATGACGTGTTATACTAGATGCTAACCATGATTTATGAGAGTTTAGAATATTAAAGGAATGTCATTCTAGGTTAATAGAAAAAAAATTTCATTTTCATTGTCAATTAACTGTGAACCCAAGTAGTCATACACATAAGAATCGATCTCCACAAGTTTATATATTTTTATTAATTAATTAAGGAGTTAATTAATTAATTTGATTAACAATTTGATTGCAAAGTCCTTATCATAACTTGAACTAAATTCAACTTGGATGGTGTTACTCAAGATTATAGTGAAAATAATTAATTTCATATGTGATATGAAGTTAAGAGAGGCAAAATCTCCCCAAATATTTTGAGACAATTTTCAAGTGTTGATGGAACCAAAATTAATTAATGTGATTAATGAAGTAATATGTTGATTAATTAATTTTATGGTGATTAAATTAATTTATTCAATGATTTTTTTTATTAAATTATAATTTATGTAGGATATACATTATTGTCCAAAAAAATTATTAAAAGAAATAATCCTAAGATTCTCCAAAATACTATCTAGGGGTAATTTAGAGATTTGGAATCCTTAATACTCTTTAGGAGTATTTTAGCAGAAATTTGAAGTTTATGAACCCCTAACGACTTTTAGAGTAGTTTAGAGGTTGTGAATCCCTAAACTCAGTTTAATGGTAATTTAAGGATTAGAGAATTGTCGAGAAATGTTAGGGACACTTTAGAGGTTAGAGATTTGAGATCTCTAAACAGTAAAGTCAACTTTTAAGGTGGACTAATGGGAGATGGGCAACTCAAAAAGTATACCCAATGAAAACTTAACAACTCAAATGGTGAGTAGTGATAGTTGTTAGTTGACCATGTCTCTCTACAAAATTGTCAATGGAAGACACTTCCTCTCTCTAGTAGCTGAACTTGTTGTCTTCCAATTTTCTCTTCTCCTTATCTTTCACTTGAGAGGATTCTTCCATCATTAATTGTTTAGTAATTTTGAGAGCTTTTATTCTTCAAGAACAAAAGTCTTGTGTTTTTCAAAATTTTTATACCATAACCAAGCAAGAAGAAAAAGTCTTTTGTTCCTTTCATCAAGTGGTTCGACCAAGGCTTCTTGAAGGGCAAAGGAGTTTGATTCTAAAGCTTGGAGCTTGTGGACAATCGATTCATATAGATGAATCAGAGGGTCCACATTTAATGGCCTAGAATTGATAATCTAAAGCTTAGGGAGTTACAAGAGTAATTATCTTTAATTTCTTCTTTAGGATAATTTTAATAGCTCTTATATCATTTCAAATGGCTAATGGGATTCTAATTGATTTAAACATATGAGATATATTAGTTTGTGTTCCCTCTTGATATGAAATTTCAGTTATACTTCTTGATTCCTGTAGAGTACTTCATTAGTTTCATAAAAATTAGTTTGATTGCGGGGTTTTTGCAAATTTAGGGGCGGGGCAATTTAATTTTGCGGATTTGGGGTTATGAAATTATAATTTGCCGATTTGGGGTTCGCCCGCCACGTGGCGGGCGAAAAGAGAGTCTAGCGCTTCTTTGAGAAGCGCCAAACCCTGGCGCCTCTCAAAGAAACGCCAGAATGTCCTGACGCCCTGGCGCTTCTTTGAGAGGCGCCAGGGCCGCCACTCTGGCGCCTCTTAAAGAGGCGCCAAGCATGTCCTAGCGCCTCTTGAGAGGTGCCATGCATGCCATGCCTGGCGCCTCTCAAAGAGGCGCCATGCATGTCCCATGCATGGCCTAACGCCAGATGTGGCCTTGAGCTAAAAAATAAATATATAATAATATATTGATATATAAATTTAATTTTAAAAAAAATAACAATAATAATAATTAAATTTAATTATACAAAAATGTACAATAATATTTTGAATGATATCTAATGCTAATGATGACTATGCAAATGATCGCCCGTGCCACAATGTCTTGGTCTCCTCTCATGAGGACGTCTTGTGTTATACCGACGCCCGTCAAATGATGGCTCCTGTTGAGTTTCTTGAGAATTTCCAACATCATCATCAGCCATAGATATATTTAAATCAGGAGGTTGAGATCGATGTCTTGAACTCTCCCCAACAACTGGATCCTGAGTTGCAAAACCGAAATCTCCTGAATAAGGGGTTGCCGAAAATAATTCAGGAAAATCCGAGGAAAACAAGCTAAGTCTGCTTGAGGGATCATCCAGTGATTGTCGAGGGAATGCTGGAAAAACAGACTCTGATGGAGTATGTGGTTGCGCAGGAGAGAAGAAGTCGAACGATGTGGTAGCCATGCCTTCCCCTCCAGTCTGATCGTAATTGGAAGGAGTTGGAGTAAACGACTGAAAAGGCATAGAAGAAGGCCCTGGTGTCCATCCTGTATACTGACTATGAAAATCGTCTCCATAAGTTGGCATTTGTGAAGATTGACCCAATTCTGTATATGAGCCGTATGGATGGAATGCAACTGGTGATGGTATCTGCATTACACCAAGATTTGGCGTAGGCTGTGGAATTTTCGTCTCCCTTTATGGCCTGGTAGTGTGGCGACGTTGTCGTGGAGCATTCCTGGAGGAGGAGGGTGCGTCATGTACGTCATCCGGAAGCGGTTGGGAAGGTGGCGCCGGCTGTGGAGGTGGTACTTGGGAAATGCGATCGAACAAACGAAGTGCATAAAACATTGAATTAATTGCATTTCCAATCTTATCTACTGTTGGGTGACGAACTTGACTCGCCCATAAGCTGCAGTTCTCCAGACCATCCTCCTGCAAAATGTATTTATTAAGATATGTATCCCAAAAGTTAAGTAAAAATTTTTATAATTAATAAAAAAATCTTCGCGCCCCTTACCACAGCGCCGATTGATGCACCCTTTTGAGACACCCACCGACGTGCAATCATTCTGTACCATTCCATATACTATGAGTGGTAATGTAATGGCTGTGTCATAGTATTGCTGGCCACAATCCGTCGGTACCTTGACTCCCAGAGCGTAATCCAATGTTGGTTCTCGGTAATCCAGTTGGTAGCTGAAGAAGTTAATTTTATTGAATGCATATCATCTGTTTGACGTGGTGGTTGTGGAATGGGTTGAGAAAATCCAAATTGTCTCAGCACCCTGTCAGGTTGATGCCACTCAACAATATGAAAACAAATCAGTGGAACAACCGATCTCCATATTTGTCTACCCTGTAGACAGTAATCTGGCATAGCGTCCACCACATCATCAGAGTATGGCTCCCATATAAACTGTGTAGATAAGATAATGTCAAAGGTAAAAATGATATAATTTGAATTGACATGTAATTTAAAGGTATACAATGATGACCTCTTCGGCTTCCATGCGGTCAAGTTGGTACCGAAGTTGCACCAGCACATGCGTTGTAACTTCGGTAATACTTCTTGCATTACTCCACCTACACAATTTAGAGTTTGGAATTAGTTACAAGATGCTGGATTTCATGGTGTAGTTGTACAAAATTTACAGCACATACCGACTGCCAATTGGTGTATCTGGAAGGGGATGTATCTGGGAGATGGTAGGGGCTATTGTCTTGATTCTGTCCCATGCCCAAATCTGTAAAATATGAAGTGGCCCGCCAACTTGCTGCACTTGTGATGATGTTGCTCTGCAAAGCTCTTTATAAAGTCAAGCAAGGCAGGCTGCACCCCAACTATATTGACCGCAAGTATTGAAATTAGCGAGTAGTGGCAAAAACATTAGATTGACCCTATGAGCAGACTGATCAACGAATAGCGATCCACCAATTAGGCGTAATAGGAAGCTCGAGCATGCCTCTGGATAGTGACATCATCAGCGTACTCTGGAATTTGGTCAAAGTTATCTCTCAACCAGGTGAGTGCAACAGTATTTCCCTTCATAACTTCATGATCCGGGACCAACCCAAGCAAATCTTGACATAGTAATTGCCAAGGCTGTCCTGTAGTCCCAGTAACTGCATTGCCATCAATAGGTAATCCAGATATCAGACCCATATCTTGAAGTGTAACTGTACACTCCCCATGGGGTAACATGAAAGTATGTGTTTCTGGTCTCCATCTCTCAACCAAAGCTGTTATGAGGTGGTGATCTAAATGGAAGAACCCTAATCGAACAGCTCCATAAAATCCACTAGCACGGAGATAAGGGATTAGTCTGTCATCAATATCATGACCGTGTAATACAGTAGATGATCGTCGGCATGTGATTACACCGGCCTCTTGTGGATCATCCCACACGACTTGGGACCTATGAGATGCTTGGAGATATAGCAATGAAGTATCACGTGGTCCTGGGTTAATAAATAATCTATTGTCATTTGAGCTGTCCATTCCTGCAAAGGGTTATTACAACTGTCAATTCCTTATGTCAATAATTTGTATTGCTATACATGAGGATAACAAATATATGGTTAGCAAAACCTTGTTCCAAACAGGCATTGATTTGTTGATTTGAAAAGCATCGCTTGTGACCATACCATGAACAATTGTTTGGGTCAATATATTTGTGTATTAGAGTGTTATGACTACTATATTTTCTCTTTCCTCTGCTTGATTGGCATGCTGATGCCACACGAAAATCATCCCAACAGGCTGACATTTTTCTTGATGTAACATGCGTAAAATGTCAACTGGATAAATATCAGAAACAATCAATGAATCACAACAAATTACAAATTTTATCATAAAATAGGCATGTCAAAATCATAAATTTTTGTTCACAGTACATGTCTTTTTATTATGTCCCGACTGACCACATATAGAACAGTGACTTTTTGCAGGAATATTAACTTTCGCACCCCTCCAGTCCATTTCATTTTGAATTCTCGATGACTTCGGTCACCCTTTTTTCCTTATTCGGTTCTTGTTTGGAAAAAGTGGTAATTCATAATCTGCAGGCCAATAGTCTGAATTACCTAATGGACTGAACATGTCTTCGTAACATTTAATTGACCTTTCGAGAGTGTAGTAGCTATCAACGAATTGCTCATAATCCACAGACCTCGACGTGCAGGCTGCTATGGCATGTGAACATGGGATACGCATCTCTTGAAATTTTCCGCAAGTACAGGTCCCTTCTATAAGCTTAACAACTTATTTTCAAAATTTCGTTTATTTTTAAATTATGTTTATTTTTTATGTATAGGTATTTCATTTTTTATGATTATAATACTTCAAATATAAATTTTAAAATTAGTCAAAAAATTAATTATGTAGTAATGTGCATTATAAAATAATAGAACATTCAGATTTTTTTCTCATTAATTATCAAAATTAATTATTTATTAAAAATTATAATTTTTAATATACTTTAAATTTTCAATGCATTTATAATTATTTACAATTAAATTAAATATTTTTTATTATATTTTAAACTTTATTATTTAAAATCAATTACTTACATATTATATTTTGTACTTTTCATTATAAGGACAGTTTAAGTTATTATTCAATTACATATTTACAAAAAATTTAAAAATAAAAATATACATTTAAAATAAAAAAAGATATTACAAATTTAAAATACTAACTCATTACATATATTTTCAATTTTCTATTTATTTTTACATTTGCCAAATTTGCGACCTTCGCTTGAACGTTTAGCGGATTTAAATATTCTTCCCCTTCTCTGTTCCAAATAATCATACATATTCGCTTTATAACTGGTACGTTCACCTCCTTCTGAAATTAATAAGTCAGTTAATATAATGTTAAAAATAAACATTACATTAAATATTAAATTTAACTAAATACGTACCTCTTAATCTTCTATTTTCTCTTTTACAAAATTCTTTTTGCGAAATAGGAAGACTGTGTTGTAAACGCATCCAAGGTGCATAATCTAATTTTTCATAAATACGAAAATAATAATTAACTATATCAGAATAATTTTTAATTTCGGGTTTTGACCAAATAAAATTTTAAATTTTAAAATAACATAATGGAACAGTTTCGATCAAAACATTCACCATTTCTATATTCCGCATATTATAACCAGAACAAATTATTTTTTGCAAATAATAATTAAGCCATAAAATATGTTGATAAAAATTATTTTCAGAATCTATTCTTAATTTATATATTTCTCTCCACATTTTTTTCACTCTATTTTTAGCTAATTTACCTCATAAAACTTTTGGAACAATATAAATATAAGCCATAAATTAATTAAAACACAATAATAAAGATAATAAAAAAGTGTGAAAATAAATTATCAGAAAAGAAATAAATTAAAAGAGATGAAAAATATGAAAAACAAGAGTAATCAGATTTGTGGTGGAGGAGTATTAAGTAAAAGGAGAGGGAAAATACGAAGAAGAGCAAGGAAATCAGAGTGAAATTACAACGGTGGTGGAGGGGTATTTATTGGAGCGGGGCACGGGTGTTGGCGCCTCTTTAAGAGGCGCCAAGTCCGTGTCCCGAGGCCTGACGCTGGCGCTTCTTATACAAGCGCCAGCAGCCTCGGGACACAGACTGAGGCCTCGGAAAGCGTCAGGCGACGCTTCCCGAGGCGCCAGGGTCATGCTGGCGCCTCTTAAAGAGGCGCCAGCCTGACCCGGCGCTTCTTTAAGAAGCGCCAGGTCACCTAGGCGCCTCTCAAAGAGGCGCCAAGACTTCAAATGGCGCCTCTTTGAGAGGCGCCAGGGTCTGGCGCTTCTCAAAGAAGCGCCAGACTCTCTTTTCGCCCGCCACGTGGCGGGCGAACCCCAAATCGGCAAATTATAATTTCATAACCCCAAATCCGCAAAATTAAATTCCCCCGCCCCTAAATTTGCAAAAACCCCTTTGATTGCTTGGAAGCTTGTTATTCTCAACCATGCTACAAAAGCAAATATTGAAGAGAAAGAATATAATAGAATGAAAATTACGGTAAAAGAAGGGAAGATAAAAGACAATCCAAGGATTGTACTGCTCTGATACCAACTATTAGGATACTCCTCAACTCAATAAAAAATAGAAGAGATGAGAGAAAGGAGGAAGAATAGAGAAAGAACATAAGAAGAAAAAAAAAGAAGAGAGATTGAAAGAAAGGGAGAGGGTGAGGGAGAGAGAGGATCTAGGGAGAAAATAGAAGATTTTTATTGATTAATTGATATTATGATTTACAACTCACTTTTTATACTTAAACTAACTGTCCTATTAGTTTTCTACACATCGAGCCTATTATTAGATATGAATGTATTGGGTTTTTATCTTGCTTTACATTCTTTTTTTTTTTTTTCTAGTTGCAAGCATTAAAGCATATACTAGATATACATGCAATAGGCTTGTGATAGTGATGTTTATTGTTCTCTAGAGGGTTTTATTTTGGGAGATTTATAATTTAGTCCTTGAATATTGCCATTATTAATAAATCAGTCCCTATATTTTTAGAAACCTATTAAAACGTTCTTATATTTTCTTTCCGTCAACGAAATAGTCCTTCTGTCCTCTTTTCCGTTAAAATTAGATAAAGGAGGAGAGAGTAAATTTTTAAAATCCAATTTTACTCTCAAATAAAACATCTTATTTAGTCCTTAGATATTATTATTATTAACAAGTCAGTCCCTACATTTTCAAAAATCTATTAAAACTTTTTTATCTTTTTTCATATCTATTAAAACGTCCTAATCATTTCTTTCTGTCAATGAAATAGTCCCTATCTTTTCTCATATCTATTAAAACGTTTCTTATCGTTTCTTTCCGTCAACGAAATAGTCCCTCCTTATCGTTTCTTTCTGTCAACGAAATCGTCCCTCCCTATATTTTTCAGAAATGTACTAAAACGTCCTTATCTTTTCTCATATCTATTAAAACGTCATTATCATTTCATTTTATCAACGAAATAGTCCCTATCTTTTTTCACATCTATTAAAACGTCCTTATCATTTCTTTCTGTCAACGAAATAGTCCCTCCTCCTTCTCCTCCTCCTCCTCAAAAAAGAAGAAGAAGATGATGATGATGAAGGAGAAGAAGAAGAAGAAAAAGAAGAAGAAGAAGAAGCAGAAGAAGCAGAAGAAGAATAAGAAGAAGAAGAAGAAGAAGAAGCAGAAGAAGCAGAAGAAGTAAAAGCAAAAGAAGAAGAAGCAGAAGCAGAAGAAGAAGCAAAAGCAGAAGCAGAAGATGAAGCAGAAGAACGAGAAAGAATTGATGAAGAAGAAAAAGGAGGAGAAGGAGGAAAAGAATGGGGTAATTTGGTCTTTTACTATATTTTTAACAGCAAAAATAGACGAAATGATTATTTTGTTGACGGAGAGAAAAGATAAGAACGTTTTAATAGATTTCTAAAATTACAGGAACTGACTTGTTAATAATTATAATACTCAGAGACTAAATTGTAAATCTCCCTTTTATTTTAGCAATATTAATATCTTTAAGGTCACACTCTCTTTGTTCTCATGGGTATTCGATTCTCAAAGACAAGAAGAAGCCTACCCTATCACTCTTTAGGGGTTCAAAGAGGTGAGATCTATAGTTTTATTGGGTGTTTGGTTTAACATTTGGATACAACTAATAGTTGATAGATATCCAAACAGTTAAACCAAATAAAAGGGAGATTTGGATGCAGCTGATAGTTGATGGATATCCAAACAGTTAATAATGATAGAATTTTTAAACCAAATGTTTAATACACGCCATGAACCCAAATTAATAAATAATTTTTTTAGCCCTAAATGGAAAAAAGTCTGGTATCATACCATTAATAAATAACAATAATTTTTAGATATCATCAAATATGTTGATATAAAAATTCTATCATAAGATACTAATTTAATACAAATTAAAGTACAAACTCAAAATAAAAATAAGTAAAATCACATTATATTTTTTTATATTTTTTTAATTAACAATTATATTTTACATGTCCCATCAACATTTCTGGAAAGAGTTATAAAATTGCCGCTATTTGCTAACGACACAATGTCATATGTGCTATTTTGACAAAAATTAAATTATAAACCCTGAAATAAAAATAAATAAAATTACAAAATATTTTTTTATACTTTTCTCTATTTCTTATATAAATACGACATTTTGTTTTTGTAAATGAGGGGTTTAGTTATTTGTTGTGTCCCGTGCTTTGTGAATTTAGGCTTTAGCAATGGGTGAGGGATGGAGGCTTCAAACGACATCTTTTGTGTCCAAAACGTGCGCTGGACTTTGAAGATTAGAAAAAACTAATCAGTTATAATCAAATAAAACTGGTTTATTTTGATTTAAATCGGTTCGATTTGATTTTTTTAAAAAAATAAAATTTAATTTTCAATTCATTCGATTTGATTTGATTTCAAACCAACCGACTGAATACATACCCTTAACTCTTCCGGCTACGAATGCTACATCTTCTGCTACTTAGCTCTAGGGCTTTTCTAATTGTGTGTCTTGGGCCTTGTTATGTATAAAGCCTCTTAGTTTGGGCTTGTATTTTTCATCTCTGCATAGGGCCATTTGTTCATCTGGCTTGCAAGAGTCTGATCTGTATCAATTATTCATCCATGAATATTTTACTTTTGGTAAAAAAATAAAAAAACATGTGATAATAGTTTAGCACATGGTGTGTGTTATATAAATACCAATAATATAAAGTAGAGTTTGCAAATTTTAAATTAATCATCAATTATTTTTAATAGTTGATAAAAACATTTACTCTTAAATTTTCATATTTTTGTTATGAAATCGGATTATTAAGTCTCCAATCGTTAAAATCTAATAATCAATTATCAATAGAAAGCTTTCATCATAATCTGTAAAGTGTTAGAAAATAATCACAAGTTTTTTCCCAAGCTTCCTATGTATAACACACATCTATGCTTCCCAATTTTGGAGCATCAAAATGAACATATATAATACTACCAATACAAGTCAGTTTTCATATGAAACACCCAAGATTTCTCTCTTCAAAGCCCCAATCTCAAATCGACGGCGAGGTCTAATGAATAAGAAGATGATGATTCATCTTCAAGTGGAGCAGGCAAGTTCAGGTCCAACCCAGAAGCTTCCTCCTTGGTCGCAAGTACTCCTCCTTGATTCATTGATGAAGATAACGTTTCCTCCCCTTTCTCCCAATGGCACCTCTTGTGACCACCCAGTGCCTGCCCACTCGAGAACACCCTCAAACAGATACTGCATTTGTGCCCTAACACCATCAACATCTTATTATCAACACTATCATCCTCCACATTCTCCTTCAGACCACCGTCACTACCACCGCCACAACCACCGCTTCCATTATGATCCTCAACCATCTCACAATTCAATGCAAAACAACCCTTCACGTTCTTGTGACTTGCCCTATGACCTCCTAATGCCTGGTGCGATCCGAACACCTTCTTGCAACTCGAGCACTCAAAACGACAATTCAAATCCTCTTGACCGTGAAAACTACTCCGACTAGCACCATCCCTACCGCCAATGCCACCTCCACATTCAGTCTCGGCCAATGTCGTTGCACCGTCACTGTTAGCCAACATCAACAAACACGCAGCCGCCTCATTATCCTCCGAATTCAATGCAGCTTCCTCTACATTACCCATCTCTCGAATTGGCGAAACGGTTCTGCGATAATGAGGTGGTGGATTAATCCCACGCCATAGACGCTCAGGATGGCACCTCATGTGGCCATAGAGTGCCTTCCAGGACCAAAACTTTTTACCGCACTCGCTACAAGGCATGGTGATCTTTGGAGCAGAAGGGTCATGTTTTTTACCCTGATATTTTGGCTTGGAGACAACAGCAACGCTACTCGTAGAAGGAACTAACCTGGGTTCAATCTTGATCAACTTGGTATGTTTCTTTCGCATTTTCTGATGATGGTGATATGGAATCGCAGCAGGGACTGAAGAAGATGATGGGAAATTGAAATTCAGGGAAGCATCAGTGTTTTTGTTGGTCATCTTGGTAAGGAAATGAAAGGACAGAATTGTTTAAGGTCGGAGAGGCTGAAAAAACTGAAAAATGGAGGACAGATTTGACTGTATAGTGCAGTTTAGGCAGTTAGTGGACAACGTGAGAAACTGAGAGAAGATTGAATCGAATAGAAGCGGTTTTCTTTCTCTAAAGCTATGATATGATACGGTGCCTACTAGGTTACGTATATGTCCTCTTTAAGACTCAGCCGTTGGATGTGGTGGGTTTACATCTTAGACGTTGAATTTGCTCTTTCTGTGGTGATGAGAAATTAATTATTTTCTCATAAGCTGGAATTTTTGCAAGATCTTGGTTGAAATTTTGCCATGTTAATAGACTTTTGCTTAATTTCTGCATCAATCTTCTCCTCGTACACTGCTTATGTTTATGGTAATTGACTCTGTCACCTTTGATTTTCTAAAAGTTTTCCTTTTTCGTTTTCTTAATGTAGATTAATTTTTAGGAAATTTTCTTTTGAAAATTAAATTACAATGTTCTCATAGTTTAAAGGGTTGGGTTGATATTGGCTGATAGTTATTTATTCTTGCAAAAATATGATAATTGTTGGAATGTAGCCATTGGTTATCATTAATGGAGTCATTTCGGGATTGAAATGCAGAATTGGAGTTCTGCATATAGAAATGCGATTCTGCAGTAGCAGAAAAACTATGATTTCATAGAATATTCAAATTTAAAGATAGCTTGATCATGAAGTGACAAGGATTCCCAAGTCCACTAATATGAACACACATGAACCAAGATTCTGTTGTGTTGTAGGATTTAGTAACTATATTATATAGAAATTTATCATTGATATTTTGAAAAATAAGTTAAAATATTATTGATATTTTAGAAATTTGACTATTAATTTTTATGTCTTAATACGAAAAACTAATTAAGTAAACTTTTACAAATATAAAAAATCAAACTAATGAATTTTTTTAAATCATAAACACTAACGGTAGAACAACTAAAATTAATAAAATGACTAACTAATAAATTTTTTAAAACGTTAAAAACATTTTAATATACCTTTTAAAATAGAGAAACCATCTAATAAATTTTTTTATAATAAAGAGACTAAATAATAATTTTAGTGATTGAAGACATATTACTCACTTGCAGACTCAAGATCGAGCCTCCATTCCCATAATCACATGCAGAAAATGCTTATATATTCAGAGATATTTAAGGGAAGAGCAGTGCTATCCTCTTCATCGTATCATCATCTCCTGGTATGCATCTGTGTATGATCAACAAGAAGAAAAACGCAAAGGTAATCCGCAGAAAAGGGGAAGGAACTTCAAAGAGAGAACACAATCATTGGGCAAAGAGAAGGCTATATTATTCCTCAAGACCTTTATTCTAACTGTTCTGTTGTGAAACTAGTTATGGCCTCACCTCTCTCCCCTCTACAAATTACAGCCACACCACTATCAACAACCTCTTCCTAAGAGCTATAGTTCACCTGTACACAAGTAAAAACACCCAACATGCTGCATAAGAAAAACGCTCAAACATTCACCCCAATCCTTCGGGCAACCTGCATCAGCCAAAAATCAGGCATACACCCTTTTGTAAGTATGTGCAACAAACATGATGATGAATCAATGAATGTATTGATGATAGATGATGGTGAAGATTATGCAACAAATGAGACAGCCATAGAGAGCAAGAATTCCACATCATCTATAATTTGACTAGTTGCTGAGAGTAGCAACAACAGAAAACTGTGATCTTAGAATTTGTTTTCCTAGGAAGGAAAGTCTACTTTGTTATTGACTATCATTGAATGAATTGATAAAATCTAATCTAATGGTGAAAACAATAAAGTAGAGACAGAGTTAAGAAGAACTGAAGAGAAAAAAGATCATAATCTTCTTAAAATATGTAAATAACAAGTTACACTGATGTAACATGAAACTAAGAAAAACTTTTCTCCAATTGCATATTATTTAACATGTTCTTAGACTTCAAATTATGTTCTGAGTTTCTGACCTACATTCAATTGTTAGATTTTTCCAGAATCCAGACTGTGAACATATATATATATTGGGAAGTGATTCTCTTCCTCCAAAATGGAGTATCCTTTCCCCGCTTTCAATTTCGACTCATTATTACTGAATATAGAGAGCTTACCTCCTTAAAGGAGTGGACATCACTTCCCCAGAGCCAAGCATCACAGCCTGCATCTCTTGCACCCCATATATCATTTCTACGATCATCACCTACATGCACAGCATCTTCAGGTTTTACTCCCAATAGCTCACAGGCTTTTAAAAATATCGTTGGATTTGGCTTCTCTGCGGCAACCTGTTTAGAGAGAGAGAGAGAGAACAGAAGGTTATCAATAATAAAACTTCATCAAAAGACAGAAGAAATTTTGCCTAGTAAAACTGTTTTTGGTACAAAAGAAAAGCACTAAAGCTTGAACATATGATCTCTACCATATCCCTGATCCCACTTACCATCTGAGATAGACTCATTGCCAAAATCACCATGATAAATGGAAGGCTATGTCCTTTTGGTTTTGTAATAGAGAAGTATATGAAATATTATTATAATGTCGCTGAGTGTATGCAATTTGCACACATAACCATTTAAAGAATAGGCTGCTTTAAGGACTTGGATTTTTAACTTCTTTCAACTTTCAACAAATCATCTCACTTTTTTTTCCTCGATATAGTAACTGATATCATCACTCTGTACCAATGAATCATGCAAGAAATAATATTCTGCCAATTAAGCAAATCAACAAAGGAGATAAGGATAGACCTAATTTCTTTGTTTCTAATAGTTTAAAAGAAGCAATAAAATTTAATACTGATGGGAAACCTACAAACAGGACTCTGAAAGTGTCCAAATACAAATTTACAAAACATAAACAGCATAATTGTCACACATATTCTCCATTTAATGTCAAGAGAGGAAGGGAATAAGAGAACTGTTTCTTACTTCAGCTGAAACCGCCACTGCATCAAACCAATGATCACAATCAAGAGCCTGCAGAAGAGGTCTAAGTCGAGTGTCAAAATTAGACACAACAGCCAACTTCACACCTGCCTTTCTAATAGCCTTGAATACATTCTCAGCATCAGGATCATAAAGGTGCCAAGCCTTGTGATGAAAACAATAAGCAAAAAGTTACCACTGGCTATTTAAATATTGAAAAATATCTATGGTCCCAATTAGTCAAGCTTAACTACCTTTTCAGTGGTATAGTAGTTATAAAGTTCTTCAAAGTACTGAGAATCTGAGCAACCAGTAGAAGAACTGACTATGAATTGCCAGAAAGGCCTTCCATCATTTACATATCTGCAATATTTATTAAAGAAAGAAAAAAAAAGAAAAAGGAAAAATAAAGGGATCAAGCTATTGAGAACTGAGATTGAAAACAGAAGGCATTTCAATAATCTGCAGAACAGTAGCCAGTTTGGAACAAATGTTATTATTAGCGGGTAGCTGTTGCTAATGCATATAATACGTAATTTATGTCGAGTGTTCGATAAAACATTGTAAAATTGTAGCTATTGATATGTAAATTAATTAAAAATGATTTATTTACATAATTTAATTTTACTATTAAAATAAATTGATAATTTTTAATTTATTATATCAAATCATTTATTTTATTATTTAAATAAATATATAATGTTTTATCAAATTATTTTTTATTATTTAAATAAATATATAAAAATTAAATAATAACAATTAGAAAATAAAAATACTAGTGTGTATAAATATATTTCCTACATAATATAGAGATGTATAGCGAGTGATTACAAACAGTTGTAATTTCTCAGCTTTTCTAACTTCAACAGTTCAGTGGTCTATCAGCTGAATAGCAACTATATGGTCCTTTTATTAAACGGGTACGGAGTAACTGTTAGATGACAAACATCCATCAGCTGCCCAAACCTCTAAACCGAACACCCCCTTGAAAGCCCTGTTTCATGCCCACCACTCCCACACATGCATATACAAATCTTGATTCATTATATTTTTTGATTCTCCACCAAAATATTCCCCTCTATTATCAACATTACAATATTCAGCAAAGCAGACATCACTATATGCTTATATCAAACTGTTGTGAAAATTAAGATAGCATGCTTAAAAGGACAGCAAAAAGTTACAAGCAATAGGTCCCTTAATATGCTATCCTAAAAGGATATGCAAAGATTAAATCACCCGTGTACAGTATCTGATCCTTTTCCACCACAACCATATACAGAGATTATTAATTGCTACAGAATCTTTCTGCAAGAATATTACTTTGTATTTGTGAACAATCTTGATTCTCAAGATTCCTCAATCAAGCTCTTAAAAGCATGCATGCCATTGATAGGAAAAATATGGTGATACTTGATTAATCAAGTATCACATATTAAATTATAGAATTGAGAAAGTAGGATCATGGGGGCTCTGGGTTTAAATTTTGAAAGGTTAGTGGAAATTAGGACAACAGAACATAAAGTCAAATCAACTGTCAAAAGCTACCACTAAAATGATCAAATACATAATTTAATAAAAAGAAACTTGTAAATCACTTTACAAATGTTATTATTGTTTTAATGTCTTTGTCTTTTTGTTCAAAATAAAAGTTACATCTAAATTTAGGTAATGGGCAAAAAAAAAATTAAACAAGGAAATGGACAACAGAAATTTAATAAAAAGGAAAAAGAAAAAGAAAAAAGAAGAAGAAGAAGAAGAAGAAAAGAGAGAGAAAAGGATAAAGGAACAGACCTGAGCCGAGATCTACCCCAAGGCTGCTCATAAGCCCTTCTATATCTGTTCAGTATCTCATCCTCTGAGTACTCCACTCCATACTTCTCTCCTATCTTTCTATATATCTACAATAACAAAATAATATAACATCAGAACAAATTTATACTTGTATATGCTTGACCTGGTTTCAAATCCCAAATTATTTAACCAGAAGAGGCAGGTGAAGGAAGAATAAGTCATTCACCATATATAGAACAAATTACATAGAAAAATATATGAACTTAAATATTTCCAGCGTCTGAAGACAGAACCCAGATTTTACACAAGGAAACAACAAAAAGAGTCAAATATAGAGATAAAGTACAACCAATCTAGACGCACAAACAATCAGTTCTCTGTTCCAAAAGTAAAAATTTTAAAAATATATATATAGAACGAAACTAGAAGCTGTGAAACACCACCCTTAATTGGAGAAGTATTAGTATAATAGATGAATTGATTAACCTCCCTCCACGCAAAAAAACAAAAATCGCAGTCTACCGGCTGAGATATCTACAGAAAGTGAGGGAGACATTAAAGCACAGGAAACAAAAATCTTCAAAACCTTAGGACAGAAGATAATCTTTCAAAATTCCGAAATTATATGCACAGTATCCCGGAAAAACCCAGTAAGAAAATACATTAAAAAGTACCTACATGATCTTGTACAAGAAAGAATATGTACCTGGGCCATGGGCTGCGAAGGAACAACAAGGGTACCAACAGCATCAACAAGCAAAGCCTTATGAGTAATTTCACCATACAAAGACCTCCTATAATCCTCATAATCTTTCAGTCCCAATATCTCCAACCCAACTCCTCTAGCCCCAACCACATCCGGATCCGCCGCAGTAGCGGACGTCGAATGCAGAGCGAACCCAGAAAAGCAAGTCTCGGATCTTGTGGAATTCAGGATTTTGTTACTGTTATTATTAACAAAATTAGAAAGAAACCTTGTGAGTTTTGCTCTTGTCGCCATTATTCCCATTTTGTTTGCTACATTCGGCAAATGCTCAGTTATTCTTGGATGGAGTTCTTATTCTGTGATGAGAGTGGCAAAGTGACCATGACTTGAAGAACGCTGGATGCCAAGAACTTAAAAATGGAAGGGCCTACACGTCCAAGTGTCTTGTCCACTCGGTACTGTAATGTCCTCTGCAAATTCTCAATATTACATTTTTACCTTTCCAACCTCTCGCCTTCTCCTCTCTTCCCGCGTCTCATCTCCCTGGATGTGATTTCCGGGATTAGGACAACAAAATCGGGTTAGTTAATGACGGGTTAATGAATGAAAGTGAAACTTCTCTCTGGACAGTGGAGTGAGAACTTCTTTCTCTAATTGTATTTTAATTTTTGAAAAAAAAATAAATTTATCATTTTTTTCAAACAATCATAATTTTCAGATATCGTTAAAAAATATTAAATTAAAATAAAATTATATATTTTAAAATAAAAATAATTAATAATTATATTTTATTATATAAATTTTTTTATTATTGATATCTAAAAATTTTCATTATTTATTTAATGGTATAATATTATAAAAGTTTTGTGTTATATCTAGATTGCAGCGTTTATTTAGACTTTTAATGCAAGTCTTACTGCATGATAAAAAAATACTTCTTTTACCTTTTTATATTTGAGTATTTTAATTAGATATAATTATTTAAAATTTTAAATATTTATATATTAATCTCTATTAAAAATTAAATCTCTATTTACAATAAAAATTTCATAAAAATTTAATTTGTTATAATTAATTTTTTTTATTTAACAGGAAAAGGTTTAATTTACTTTAATATTAAAATATTATTTTAAAATAATTAAAATATTTATAATTTTATAAAAAAAATATTTTTAAATGAATCATTTCAAATCAGATATTGTGAGAAGATAAATTGAAAAGTGAAGCTTTTATTATACTTTTTTTCTTAATTTTTATTTATTTTATTTTTTCACATATATAAAAAAATATAATTTTTTAATTTTTTAATTATATTTATATTAAATAAATTAAATTTTATTAAATATTAAAAAATATTTTAAAATATTTTTTTAAAAATAAGCTAAAATTAAATAAAATTATAATTAATTAATTAATATGTTATTATAGTTTAATAAATAATAAATAAATAAAAATTATACGTGTTTTTAAAAATTGAAAAGTGGCAATTCTGTGATTAAATTGAATAGTTAGTCTATATTGATGGTCCTTGTACGTATATCTCGGAGTTATGAAAGAGCAACACGTGGCACATAATAAAGGCCATTAATAACACGTCATCAAATTCTATGTTGCCCATTAACGGTTTTAACATCAGCGTGGGCCCCAATATATTGGGCTCTATTTGAGCGGGCCCCACAATGTTCGTCAATCATCGCCGCTTGCCGATTGGGCCTACGCGACAATAGCCGCTTTACCTTTGAAATTAATTCTAGAATTTCGTGCCCTTATTTTTTAATAATTTACATCTTTCTGAGATTTTATTTTAATTAGATAATATGCATTTTTTTTAATTATGATGTTAATTTTAAACTATTAATTTTAATTATTTTTAAAAATTAATTTCAATATTAAAAAATTATTATGTAATAGTATTGTAAAGCTTAAAAAAATTTATACACTCAATAAAATAAGATTTAATTTAAATAATATTTATTCAATATCTTACAATAAAAAGCCAAAGAAAAATAGAAAAAATGACACGTTGGAATTTGTTTCCTGTTGTGAAGACATCAAACATTGAAGGCATTCTTTAATGGAGTATTATTGCTTAGGCTTCATTTGAACCGCCTCAAATAAATTTATGGAATGCTCTTTCGGCAGACCCAACATAAATAAATAAATCAAAAGTTATCTAACCTTAGCATATATAATTAAATTCTTGTCAATCACTTTTTAATAGAGTGGTAACCGAATTAAAAAGTCATCCCGAATAAAAATATCGTGAACGAAGGAAAAAGAATATTATTTATGAATATTAAAAATTTAAAGTTAATAGCTAAAAAATTATATATTTTATTTTTATTATAATCTCATTTTATAATTTATATTAAATATAAAAACGCTGAGGTTAAAATATATTCAATATTAAAATAATAAGAATGATCCAATTAAATCTAAAACTTAAAATCTCAATGACTATTTAGATTCTGTTGAAGATAGGAGGACGTTCACTGCCACCGGTGACTCGAAGCTCCGGCTTTGTTAGAATCTTAACTAAAACAGAAAGCATAAAAGCACCCTCAATATTCAAACCTATTAATAAAAATTAAAAAAGACATTAGAATAAAAGAGAAAAATAACATAAAATCATCTAAAATAATACGAAAAGGAAAATCTAACTACACAATCTCTATCAAATTTCATCAACTCAACCTACCAACAACTAAAAGAGAGACTAGCGCCACAATAGTTTATTCTATAATAGCTATAATGAGCCATTAAGAAATCCATATCTCTAATGCCTATTCTACTATACTATCGCCTTACCTTATTATTGATACTAAAAATAAAAAATTAATTCGACCGCCTATAAAAATTAAAACCACAAAACTATAATACCAAGTTCAAAAAAGTTTTCAAAAAAAGAATGTAACCTATAAAACAATATAAAAATATACATAGCTAATTCTCTCTCTTCTTTTGCTTCTTTTTTGTTTTTCCACGAAATCATCGAAAAAATATTTATGAAATTGTTCACCTAGTCTAATAGCTGAGGGGGACTTAAAATTTTTTTTATATTTTTTAGAAAATAAAACATTATGAAACATTAAGATTATGTAAAATTCTTATTGTATTTTACTCCACTTTAATCCATACGTAAGCTCTATTTGGCAAAAAAAAATTAATTAGTATTTAGTATTTTGACTTAAATATTTAAAGGTTAAGGAAGAGGATAATGAAACTTATTTCTTGTAACTTTTTGGTAATCCACTGTCAGAATCTCTAACTAGGAAAAAATTGTTTTAACAATTATTAAAATAACTAGTGTTAGTGAGTAGGACCATAGTATTAGAGCGATAATTAAATTAGTAATTAATTAAATAAAATAAAATTATATTTAAATAAATTTTAAAAAATTACTATTTAATTTTTATATTATGAAAAATTTTATTAGTTAACCATTTAATTTTAAAAAGCCTACTATTTAGTCTCTTTTTTAATTCTATTCATTAAATATTTTATTATTAGTTTTAAATCAGTCAAGCAATTTAATGAGTTTTTTTTTCTTTTAAAATATAAAAAAGTGATTTTGAATTTAAATCTTTCATTTTAATTATTTTAAAATAGTAAAAAATGAGAATAATATCCTCTGTTATATCGTCTCTACTAATTATATTTTGATTTTTATATTTCATTCAAATAGAAATTTAAGATTGAAGATGAAACAAATGGGGAAAAAGAAGAAAGACCGCAATGAAGAAAAAGACATCCGTATTTTTTTCTCCATAGAAAAAGACGTTGTTATGAAAACGGAGGACATAGAGATGAACATTGAAAGAAGCCTCAGAGAGACGTTGAGAAAGAGAGGGAGAGATAAAATTGGTGACCACCACTTCCCCAAAATCTTGAAACTTATGCATCTTTCAAAAGGAATTGAAAAAAAAAAAAAAAAAATTCATTTTTGTGTAAATGTGGGGCCCAATTCTTTATCCCACGCCTCATCATCTCTTCTTCTCTTCATTTCATTGCTTTTGCGTGTAGATTACTGCTTTAGCATTTAGGGAGTGGGACACCACCCAGACCTGCATATACATAACAGCCTTGTTATTCAATACTTCATAAGACTCGAGTATTTTTCTAATTTATAAACAATAATATTTAATTTATATAATAATTAAATTTAATTTTAATTATTTTTTTAAAAATTCATAATAATTATTTTTTAAAAAATTAAGTAGTAAAAAATTATTTATTTAATATTTTAACCTTAATATAATCTAATCTTTTTATATTATTAAAAATAATATACTATTATCACTGATTATCGATTGGACTATCAGCTTCGGCTATGAAAATGCAATAGATTTATGTTATAAAAACTATATATATATATATACATAAAAAGATAAACCGATCCAATATTTCTTTCAAAATCATTGGGTTGATGTGATATTAAAAAGTAAAGAGCACTAAGAATTCAATTGATAAAAATAATATCATTCAAAAAAAGATTAAAAAATAAAAATGTGACTGAATTGACCTTAGTTCTTGGAGATAAAATGGCTGAAAGTCTCTTGTCAATTGTATCCATTTCCCTTTTTCGCCCCTTAATGAAACAAAGAACAGGACCACATACAATGAGATATACAGTGTTTTAATAAAACTAAATATGGAGAATTTTAACAACTTTAAGTAAAATGACAAGAACAATTCCAACACAAGCGAAATTTCTCTTATATTACATATTCTGCGATCAAGACAACATTCTATCTTGATAGCCAATAACTAATCTGATCAAAATCATTTTTGAAACTAAGTACTACAACCAAAAATTTACTTACAAACCAACAACTTTAAGAGCATGTAGGCCTTCTCCATTTCTTTGATTATCTTTATTTAGAGCTATCAATTCTTTTTGCTCTTCAATACTAGAAGTTGCATCTCCTGCATTCTCTAATTCATCATTGTCATCATCCCAATCATCGTCATCATCATCATTAATCCTTGAAGCCCCATTGATGCTCTGTACAATGCAAAAACTATCTCCATGTCCTACAAGTAGATTAGCTTCTTTCTGTTCATCAGCCGTTTTGGCCAAAGACAAGAGAATGTTCTTTGCTTTCTGGTCAGGAGGAACCCCATGGTTCTCCATTTCCTTGTACCAAATAACAGCACTTTCAAAATCCCTGTTCTTACCGTATGCATCCATTATTGTAGTGAAAATCGTTTGATTTGCTTTGATACCATTTAACTGCATTTCTTCATACTTTTCCATCATCTTCTCAAGATTATTTATCTTAGCATACCCTTTGATCAATGTCCCATAAGTGACAACATTGGGTTCAAATCCATCTTGTTTCAGTCTAATGAAGAATTTTTCGGCACCGTCCAAGTCAGATGAATTCACATAGGCTGATAACATTGTCGTATAAGAGCAAAGATCTGGTGTGTACCTGCAAAGAATATAATCATAAGACATACCATTTTCAATACAAAGCTGTACAAATAGTCGAAAAAGAAATGTTTGCAACAATATAGCGATCCGTAATTTATACTGATTCTCAATATGCATGAGAGATGTTCAATGCATCATTTGAACTAATTTCATATCCTTATTGCCACAAACATAACAAAGAAAGCACCTTGCAAATCAAGACTCTCATCCCCAGTTATTTGCATTGAACTAGTAAAAAAGGGGGGGAAAAAAAAGAGAAACAGAAAATGGTATGCCACTCTCATGAAATAGTACAAAGGGGCAATTTATACCCACAAGTTATGCAGATTATTTAACTTGCATAAACTAGCTCTGCGTGCCGAGTTGGAATATAAGGTGTAATCTTGATAGGCTTAACGTGAATAACTTTTTTGTGCTGATTACACTTTCAAAAACGGCTGGGAAATGAAAGAAAGAAAATTATATGAGGTTACCAAAATGTTTGGCAGTTGAATCGGTTGGCAGTTCCCACCGGGAAGTTCCTGGTGGTGAATGTGGATCACCATTTCCTAATTTAAGCAGTGGGTTGTGATAGTTGTAACAGCCCGGAAACCGAACTGCCACCGGCACTAGGATCCAGATCGACTTAAGGTCGCCGGGACCCGTAGTAAGCCTGCTATCCTGTCTGTAGACCTGTGAACTCCCATACATGATCATACATTTTCTGTAAAACCATAAAACTTTTCTTTAGTCCAAGGCTTAACCTGTGCATGCACTCTCTCTGTGCTCTACTAATCCCTACTAGAGCTCCTCATGGCTCTAGGCGGATCAAGCTCATAATGTTAAGCCTGGTTTTACTCATAAACATACAACAATAAAGAAACATACATAAACTGATCATGTGACTCCAAGGGATTACAAGTCTTATAAATCAAGCACCATTCTATACACTGTACATATACATTATCTCTGTCCAAATACATGTCCACACTAGCTATTACAAAACTCTGTACTCTTCCTGTACCCTGCTGAGTTCTCTCTGATCTCTGAACCTGCACAACTGAAGTTAGGAGAGAGGGATGAGCTACAATAGCCCAGTGAGTAGAATAGGCAAATACAGGTGATAAAACATGCTCTCATGGAATGCAACACATAATCACATAACCTCGGCCGGACGGATCAAAACTCCCTCTATCTCATCTGGGGTACCTAAGTACCATTTGCCTGGTCCCCGTAGGGCTGTTCCAGGTCTTTATGCCTGGTCCTCGTAAGGCTGTTCCAGGTCTTTCCTCTGAGGGCTAATGAATCCTCACGAAGTCCGTGCCGTCTCACATAAGCAATGTACAAGGAGCAATGCCAAGTACAAGGATCAATGCAATGCATCATCTTTGTGTACACTAATGCACTCACCCTAAAGCATATTCATGATGCATGAAGCATGATAAAATATCAGTTTTCATATTAAAACATTAAGTTAAATTCCACTCACCTGTAGTTCTCTCTGAACTGACTCTGCAGGTTCTGACACTGAACTCACTGCTGATGTCCCTGATTCCTCTGGTCCGTACCTACACAGGTGGACTCAAATGAGGGACTAAACTCACTCAAGAACATCTCTAAGAAACTCCCCAAAACCCCTCTAAACAATCCTCAAACCATCACATAAAACATGCAAAAGGAAGCTGGACAGGGCACTTTCGGCGGCAGGTTCGGCGGCCGAAACCCCACTCCAGAGACGAAACTCATGCATGTTCGGCGGCACCTTCGGCGGCCGAAGGTCTCGTCCAGAGACGAAACTCACACACTTTCGGCGGCCGAACTCCCTCTTTCGGCGGCCGAAAGTCCCTTTCTAAACCGAAAGCCTAGCTTTCGGGGGCAACCTTTGGCAGCCGAACTGCCTCCACAAAGGGTTCGGCGGCCGAACCTTCCTTCGGCGGCCGAACCTGGTTTTGCCCGAAGGGCAGAACCCTGCTCTGTTTCATGCAAACTTTGCCCAAAAACCTACCAACATGCATAGCAACTACTCCCAACTAGCATATATGCACAAAGGGGTCTAAAACTATCCTAAAACCCCAAACAAACATAGCACATAACACTTAATCATGCTAGAACACCACAAATCACCAAAACCTCACCTAAACCTAAACATGCATACTACCCATACAAACTTCATAAAACCTTTCAAAATCATCAAAGAAGCTCAGGATCTTCACTTACCTCTTACACAACTTGAGGATGAAGGATCCTAACGTGGAGATATGAAGAAAAGCTCTTCCAAAGCTCCAAGCTTCAAAACTTGGTTCTTTTGCTCAAAACCTTCATAAATCACCAAAACTCTTAAAACTCTTGAAAGATTTGATGAAAATCATGGAAAACAGGAAAGTCAACGTAGGAGAGGCTGGAACTCACCTCTGGCTGCAAGTGGAGGAGAAATAACCTCCTTCCACCGACCCTTGGCCCTTTTATAGGTGGCTGGCCAGACCACCTTCGGCAGCCGAACGTGAAGCCGCAACCATGCAATGTTCGGCGGCCGAAAGTTACCTTCGGCGGCCGAACCTTTGCATTTCTCCCTTGTTGCTTTTCTTTCAAAACTCAAGTCTTTTAACCCTTCAAACCATGAAAACAAATGAAAAGACTTTAGAAAACATATGCATTACCCTTCTCGAGGGTTCCGACACCCGAGATTCCACCGGACTACAGGAATTCCGATGCCGGACTCGAGCCGGGTATTACATTCTCCCCCCCTTAAGAACATTCGTCCCCGAATGTCCCTAACACAACATAAACACATAGAAAAAGGGAAAACTAACCTCAAAACAGATATGGGTATTGCTGGAGCATGGACTCCCGAGTCTCCCAAGTGCACTCTTCTAGGTTGTGGTGGTTCCACAAAACTTTCACCATTGGTATCTCCTTGTTTCTCAGCTTTCTGATCTGGGTGTCAAGGATCCGCACTGGCTGCTCTACATAGGTGAGATCACTTAAGATTTCCACCTCAGGTTCACTAAGAACCTTCTCTGGATCTGACACAAACTTTCTCAACATAGAAACATGGAATACCGGGTGAATTCGTTCCATAGAAGCCGGTAAATCTAGCTTATACGATACAGGCCCGATCTTCTGCAAGATCTCAAAGGGACCAATGTACCGTGGGGCTAGTTTACCCTTCTTTCCAAACCGAACCACTCCCTTCATCGGAGACACCTTAAGCAATACCATATCCCCCTCCTGGAACTCTATCTGCTTCCTACGGATGTCTGCATAACTTTTCTGTCTGCTTACAGCTGTTCTGATCCGCTCTCTGATGATAGGCACTAACTTGCTGGTTATCTCAACTAACTCTGGCCCTGCAAGAGTTTTCTCTCCTACTTCTTCCCAGCAAACAGGTGTTCGGCACTTCCTCCCATACAAAGCTTCATAAGGGGCCATCCCTATGCTAGCATGATGGCTGTTGTTGTAGGCAAACTCCACCAAAGGTAGATGCTGCCTCCAAGAACCGCCAAAGTCTAACACACACATTCTCAACATATCTTCAATGGTCTGGATGGTCCTCTCAGACTGACCGTCTGTCTGTGGATGGAAAGCAGTGCTGAAATCCAACCTTGTGCCCATTTCATTTTGCAGACTCCGCCAAAACTTGGAGGTGAACTGAGGTCCTCGATCTGATACTATCGACACTGGAACTCCATGCAACCTTACTATCTCGTCTACATACACCTGCGCCAACTTGTCCACAGAGTAGTTACTCCTGACTGGAATGAAGTGAGCAGATTTAGTGAGTCTATCCACAATCACCCATATGGAGTCTAGTCTGTTAGACGTCGCCGGTAACCCCACTACAAAATCCATAGCTATGTTCTCCCATTTCCATTCTGGGATCGGCAGTGGGTTAAGCATTCCAGCCGGCTTCTGGTGCTCTAGCTTCACCCTTTGACATGTCTCGCAGGCTGACACGAACTGTGCCACTTCTCTCTTCATTGCTGGCCACCAATACACCTTTCTCAGATCTTGATACATCTTGGTGGCTCCCGGGTGAATGCTATACCGCGCATTATGAGCTTCCCTCATAATGTCTGCCTTCAAACTGCTATCATCTGGTACACATAACCTCTTACCGTGCCGAAGAATCCCCTCACTATCAAATCTGAACTCTGTACTGTTGCCCGACTGAACAGTCCTGGCAATCTTCACTAACTCGGGGTCTTCGTGCTGTTTCAGAGCCACTTGCTCTAGAAACACTGGTGTCACTCTCATCTGTGCGATCAAAGCACCCGTACCAGATAACTGCAATTGTAACCCTTCTTCTACGAGCTTGTAGAAATCCTTCACCACCGGTCTTCTCTCTACTGCAATGTGGGATAAACTGCCAAGTGACTTTCGGCTTAAGGCATCAGCGACAACATTAGCCTTACCCGGATGATACTGGATCTTACAATCATAATCACTGAGCAATTCTACCCACCGTCTCTGCCTCAAGTTTAACTCTCTCTGACTTAAGATGTGCTGCAGGCTCTTATGATCCGTATAGATCTCACACTTTACCCCATAGAGGTAATGCCTCCACATCTTAAGTGCAAAGATAACAGCTGCCATCTCCAGATCGTGTGTCGGGTAATTCAGCTCGTGCTTCTTCAGCTGTCTAGAAGCATAAGCTATCACTCTATCATTCTGCATCAACACACAACCTAATCCCACTCGGGATGCATCACAGAACACTGTGAAATCTTCATCACTGATCGGCAGCGCTAACACCGGTGCTGAAGTTAACCGTCTCTTCACCTCTGCAAAACTTTCCTCACATTCCTCTGACCACACAAACTTCTGATTCTTTCTGGTCAGTCTGGTCATAGGAGCAGCTATCTTCGAAAAGTCCTGAACGAACCTCCGATAGTAGCCTGCCAAACCCAGAAAACTCTTGATCTCGGTCACCGTAGTGGGTGTAGGCCAGTTGGCTACTGCCTCTACCTTTTTGGGATCTACGGATATACCGTCCTCTGATACAACATGTCCCAAAAAGGAAATGCTCCTTAACCAGAACTCACACTTGGAGAACTTGGCATACAAGCCATGCTCTCTCAAGGTTTGCAGCACTATCCTCAGATGCTGGGCATGGTCCTCTGCATTCCTGGAGTACACCAAGATATCATCAATAAAGACGATCACAAAACGATCCAAGTACTCCCTGAAAACCCTGTTCATGAGATCCATGAATGCTGCAGGGGCGTTAGTCAACCCGAACGGCATCACAAGGAACTCATAATGCCCATATCTGGTTCGGAAAGCAGTCTTGGATACATCTCCTTCCCTGATCTTCAACTGGTGGTATCCGGATCTCAGATCTATTTTAGAAAAACAACCTGCTCCTGCCAGCTGGTCGAATAGATCATCGATCCTGGGTAAAGGATACTTGTTTTTGATAGTGACTTTGTTCAACTGTCTGTAGTCGACACAAAGTCTCAGAGGTCCATCCTTCTTTCTGACAAATAATACTGGAGCACCCCAGGGTGAGGTACTCGGGCGGATGAAACCCTTAGCTACCAAATCCTGTAACTGCTCTTTCAACTCTCGCAACTCTGCTGGTGCCATCCTGTAGGGAGGAATAGAGATCGGTCTAGCATTGGGCATCAACTCAATCTCGAACTCTATTTCCCTATCTGGTGGCAATCCTGGAAGCTCTTCAGGAAACAAATCTGGAAAGTCTCGAACAACTGGTACTGAGGATGGTTCCCTAACCTGACTGTCTAGCTCTCTCACATAAGCTAGGAACCCCTGACACCCCTTCCTTAACATTCTACGAGCCTGGAGGGCTGATATCAAACCCCTAGGTGTCCCTCTCCTGTCTCCTCTGAAGACACACTCTGATCCATCCTGGTCTCTGACACTGACTACCTTGTCTCTACAGTTCAGGGTAGCATCATACGTAGATAACCAATCCATCCCTAGAATGACATCAAAATCTGTCAACTCTAGAACCACCAGGTCAGCTGGAAGGTATCTACTCTCTATGCACACTGGACTGAACCGACAGACTGACTCTGCCAAAGATGGATCACATTTGGGTCCACTGACCCATAGAGGACACTCTAACTCAGACACTATCAGACCCAACCTCTCTGCAGCTCTAGAAGAAATGAAAGAGTGAGAAGCACCGGGGTCCATTAAAGCATACACCTCTGAACACCCAAGGATGAGATTACCTGACACCACTGTGTTCGACGTGTCTGCCTCCTGCTGAGTCAGGGTGAAAATCCGTGCTGGGGCTGACGGACCTGCACCTCGGGAACCCATCCCTGATGAAGAGGCTGCCCCTCTTCCTCTTCCTCTGCCACTGCTTGGTGGTACGGCTGAAGCTACGGGCTGAACTACACTGCCCGTACTCATCTGCTGGGATGGTGCAACCAAAGTCGCCTGAGGACATTCCCGTGCATAATGTCCCTCCTGCCCACATCTATAGCAGGCTGTGGATCCCAACTGACAAGCTCCTCTATGCTGTTTACCACACCTCTTGCACACTGGAAAATCTGCGCCAGAACTGGAGCCACTACTCATTCCTAGACCCGACTTAAGCCTGTTCCAGAACTTGCCTCTCTTTCCTCTGAATTTCTCCCATCTTCTCTTACTTGCACTTACTGTACCCTGTGAGGAGGAACCTGGTTTACCACCAGAAGACTGTGCCTTGACTACACCTTGACTTATGGCACTGGCCTCCATCTTTCTAGCAGCATCCACAATAGAGTGGAAACTTTCCTTCTCCGCATGAAGAATCAAAGAGAAATACCTGGGATGAAGCCTTGTGGCATATCTCTTTGCCTTCTTCTGATCTGTATCATATGCTTGACCGACATATGGCAACAATTCCAGGAACTTATCTGTATATTCATCAACGCTCATCACCTCCGTCTGTCTCAACTGCTCAAACTCCACAACCTTTAGTTCCCTAGAACTGTCAGGAAAAGCCCATCCAGCAAATTCATTGGCGAACTCTTCCCATGTCATACTCTCAAGTCTCGGGTCCACATAGTTCTTGAACCATTCTCTAGCTTTCTTGCACTTTAACGTGAACCCTGCCATCTCAATGGCTCTACCATCATCTGCTCCCAACTCACTTGTTATCATTCTGACTGCACTGAGATACTCAAAGGGATCATCTCCTGTATTGAATTTCGGAGCATCCAACTTTAAGTACTCGGTCATCTTCACCTTACTTCCCCCTGACGAACTGGGTTGCTGTGCTTCCACAACAGGGGCTACTGGTTCAGGAGGTGGTGGTGGAGGAACTGATTCCCTCACTTCAGGCTGTACTGGACTTGGATGAACAGGTGGGGGTGGATACATGTGATAGGGTGGATAAAAGGAAGGATAGGGCATATATGGCATGTAGGGTGGATATGGGGCAAAACTGGAGTAATCCGACGTGCCTCCCATCGGATACTCTGGGCCCTGTGGAAAGGGTGGATAGCCAAATCCCGAGGCCTGCATGCCTCCCTGGGACTCCCCCATACCTTCTTCTGACCTTCCTATACCCATGCTTGCATCTCTACTCTGATCCTCTTCCCTCACACCTCTTTCTTCTACTGACCTTCCCCCTCTACTTACTCCTCTCCTGCTCTCGTCAGAAGACCTTCTAGGGTCTCGTGACGTTCCTTCCCTGCTTGACCTGTGAGATCTTGCCCTTGGCAAGGCAGGTGGACGAGCAGCTGTACCCTCACTTACGGGTGGGACTCCTGTCAATCTCGCGGATCGACGAGTTCCTCGCATCTTCACTCTCTGGAACACAACATCACATAACACATCAGCAACACATCAAAAACATGCACATGCATAACTCAGGGCATTGCACATCAGCATATAGACAGGACTGACATCCTATCCTAGTGGACATGTTTTCCTATGGTGCTTGACCTACTACACTTCTCTATGAGCCCAACTCTCTCTATAGGTCCGACCATGTGAACCTAGGGCTCTGATACCAATCTGTAACAGCCCGGAAACCGAACTGCCACCGGCACTAGGATCCAGATCGACTTAAGGTCGCCGGGACCCGTAGTAAGCCTGCTATCCTGTCTGTAGACCTGTGAACTCCCATACATGATCATACATTTTCTGTAAAACCATAAAACTTTTCTTTAGTCCAAGGCTTAACCTGTGCATGCACTCTCTCTGTGCTCTACTAATCCCTACTAGAGCTCCTCATGGCTCTAGGCGGATCAAGCTCATAATGTTAAGCCTGGTTTTACTCATAAACATACAACAATAAAGAAACATACATAAACTGATCATGTGACTCCAAGGGATTACAAGTCTTATAAATCAAGCACCATTCTATACACTGTACATATACATTATCTCTGTCCAAATACATGTCCACACTAGCTATTACAAAACTCTGTACTCTTCCTGTACCCTGCTGAGTTCTCTCTGATCTCTGAACCTGCACAACTGAAGTTAGGAGAGAGGGATGAGCTACAATAGCCCAGTGAGTAGAATAGGCAAATACAGGTGATAAAACATGCTCTCATGGAATGCAACACATAATCACATAACCTCGGCCGGACGGATCAAAACTCCCTCTATCTCATCTGGGGTACCTAAGTACCATTTGCCTGGTCCCCGTAGGGCTGTTCCAGGTCTTTATGCCTGGTCCTCGTAAGGCTGTTCCAGGTCTTTCCTCTGAGGGCTAATGAATCCTCACGAAGTCCGTGCCGTCTCACATAAGCAATGTACAAGGAGCAATGCCAAGTACAAGGATCAATGCAATGCATCATCTTTGTGTACACTAATGCACTCACCCTAAAGCATATTCATGATGCATGAAGCATGATAAAATATCAGTTTTCATATTAAAACATTAAGTTAAATTCCACTCACCTGTAGTTCTCTCTGAACTGACTCTGCAGGTTCTGACACTGAACTCACTGCTGATGTCCCTGATTCCTCTGGTCCGTACCTACACAGGTGGACTCAAATGAGGGACTAAACTCACTCAAGAACATCTCTAAGAAACTCCCCAAAACCCCTCTAAACAATCCTCAAACCATCACATAAAACATGCAAAAGGAAGCTGGACAGGGCACTTTCGGCGGCAGGTTCGGCGGCCGAAACCCCACTCCAGAGACGAAACTCATGCATGTTCGGCGGCACCTTCGGCGGCCGAAGGTCTCGTCCAGAGACGAAACTCACACACTTTCGGCGGCCGAACTCCCTCTTTCGGCGGCCGAAAGTCCCTTTCTAAACCGAAAGCCTAGCTTTCGGGGGCAACCTTTGGCAGCCGAACTGCCTCCACAAAGGGTTCGGCGGCCGAACCTTCCTTCGGCGGCCGAACCTGGTTTTGCCCGAAGGGCAGAACCCTGCTCTGTTTCATGCAAACTTTGCCCAAAAACCTACCAACATGCATAGCAACTACTCCCAACTAGCATATATGCACAAAGGGGTCTAAAACTATCCTAAAACCCCAAACAA
Source organism: Manihot esculenta (assembly GCF_001659605.2). Taxonomy (NCBI): domain Eukaryota; kingdom Viridiplantae; phylum Streptophyta; class Magnoliopsida; order Malpighiales; family Euphorbiaceae; genus Manihot; species Manihot esculenta. Next base: position 1,618,800 of record NC_035169.2, read on the forward strand.
ACATAGCACATAACACTTAATCATGCTAGAACACCACAAATCACCAAAACCTCACCTAAACCTAAACATGCATACTACCCATACAAACTTCATAAAACCTTTCAAAATCATCAAAGAAGCTCAGGATCTTCACTTACCTCTTACACAACTTGAGGATGAAGGATCCTAACGTGGAGATATGAAGAAAAGCTCTTCCAAAGCTCCAAGCTTCAAAACTTGGTTCTTTTGCTCAAAACCTTCATAAATCACCAAAACTCTTAAAACTCTTGAAAGATTTGATGAAAATCATGGAAAACAGGAAAGTCAACGTAGGAGAGGCTGGAACTCACCTCTGGCTGCAAGTGGAGGAGAAATAACCTCCTTCCACCGACCCTTGGCCCTTTTATAGGTGGCTGGCCAGACCACCTTCGGCAGCCGAACGTGAAGCCGCAACCATGCAATGTTCGGCGGCCGAAAGTTACCTTCGGCGGCCGAACCTTTGCATTTCTCCCTTGTTGCTTTTCTTTCAAAACTCAAGTCTTTTAACCCTTCAAACCATGAAAACAAATGAAAAGACTTTAGAAAACATATGCATTACCCTTCTCGAGGGTTCCGACACCCGAGATTCCACCGGACTACAGGAATTCCGATGCCGGACTCGAGCCGGGTATTACAATAGTGTTATTGGAAAATGGTCAGTCCCAGCTTGGTTTAGGAAAATATTGGAACACTATTGTTACAATCTTACAATTCAACTCGTTTCAATCCAATTCCTATCTAGCGATTCAAATCTATGGGCTGAGCTTTCAATGTACTAGAACCATGTGATTCTCAATTTGCTTCCCTATGCCTAAATCAAGAAATAAATCAAAAGAAACTAGTGATTTGAGTGGACCAACATGAACTAAACGGTTCTTCACCTGATTTAAATACTTTTTCTAGAATATTGCTAGACTTTATAGCTTCAAAATTTAAAATTGTACTTTATTTTCGCTTAAGACTAATTTTCTTACAATGGACATTCTTTTCCCTCCCTCTTTTGTTTTTTTTTATTAATTTTCTTCTCTAATTATAGTTGTGAAATTCTGATATGATGTATTAATATATTTGACATTTTAATGTAATCTGCCAGCCTTTTTATCATTAATTATTTGACCAAATTTAAATGAGAGTTTCAGTACATGCACAATGATACTACAATTCAAAGGTTCATAATTTTTTAATATAAAACAATATAATATAATAAGAATATACTATTACTCTATTCCAGCATACTTGTATATTGCTAAATGATAATTCTGTCCGTCAAAATATATAATTATAACATGTTTTTTTTAGAAGATATATTATTTTTGGGAAAAACTACTTTTTAGTCCCTCAAGTATGGTATAATTAACGAATGTGTCCCTCTGTTTTTAGCATCGAACATTTCAGTTCCTTAGTTTTCGTTCCATCTAAATTAGAGGTCCTTCGGTCTAAATAATCTGTTAGTCAACTTCTCAAATTTGGTAAAAAGAAAGAACTAAAATTTAATTCCAATTATACCCTCAAATCCCTAAAATATCATTTTCTCTTTCGCCTACCCATTTCTTCTCTTTGCAATCTCCCACATGTGATGTGTCAATACCCTCCTTACCCCATCCCTTCTTCTGCTTTTTATTTTTCTTCTTTCTCTTCTTCTCCACTAATCCGGTAACTATTTGCAAAAATCATTGCAGTATCGTGCCGCTACCTTGTTGTCTCATATCGTTACCTCTATTTTCATTTAGGGAGGGTAATACGGAAATTGCAACATATCTTTTGGCTTCGAAAAAAGAACATTCTTGGCAATAACTAGTTCAATCAATATGATTTTACTTGCATGATAATGGTTCTAACATATAGACTGTAGTCTAGCATAAAAGGAACATAAATATAGAAATTATGGCTTCCCAACAATAACAACTAAGTCTTAAATTTCATACTCTTAATACAAAACTAGTTGAGATCAGGTACATGGATCATTTTTCCTCATTCAATTCTAACTGAAATGAATTCCAAACCAATATTTAAAAATCGTAGGTCTTTCCAAGTTATTTTAGGTCTCCCCTTTCCTTCCTCACTCTTTCACTGCTAAGTTATCGCATTTCTCTACTGGAGTATTTAATGCTATGAAGTCTTTTAGAGATTTTAGGATTTAGGATTTAGGAAGAAATTTTTTGAAGTAAAAGTTTAATTTGAAGTTGTTTTAATTTAATAATTTATTCTTTCTTAATCCTACTGCTGGTAGGATTAACAATTATAACATAGATACCTAAGTCCACAAGGTAATTTTAGTGAAGTTTTATTCATTGCCAATTAATTTTAAGAATTAACAAAAAAACTTGTGAATTATTTCTCATCCCTTTGAGTGTTGTTTGTGGTTCTACATCATCAAGTCATGTTGCAACTTGTCTTGCATCAAAAGAACTAAAACTACATATCCAAACTTGGATGTCTCAGGTTCAAACCCAACTTAGTGCAGTTTTGCAGCCCAACCAATTAGATTTAGAAAAAGGGGATACAAGATTCAGGTGTCAATCAATAAACATTTTATATCAAGGACTTCAACTCACTAAGGATCCACCTAAAAGATCTGCAATAGGTAGCTCATTTACTCTTCTGGCATGATAAAAATTTTACAGCACAAATCAATAAAAATGAAATATGTAAAATTCCAAATTCCTATTGATTAATTGGTCAAAATCATAGGTGAGGTCCTAAGAAAAATTCAAGCATAACCTCACATCAACAATTGTTTCATGTATTAAATTTTTTAATATGGGAAATAAAAAATTCAAATAGGTAAAATGCAAATTATAAGTTCTTAGAACGTGCATCTTACAACTTATGTTGCAAATCAGGAAATATTTACCTATTACAACTTATGTTGCAAATCAGGAAATATTTACCTATCTCTTCTCATGCTCTTGAACACCACTCTAGCTTGCTCCACCATTCCCGAGATTGCAAAGGCATCAAGCAAAATGTTATACGCTTTGTGGGTTGGCCTACAAATGACAGAATGAACACAGTAATCTTTGAAGTAAATGATACAACATTGAATTTAACTGGCTACATCTAGAAATGGAATAATTATATACAGATTTAGCATGATAACAAGCAAAATTCAAATTAGACATGGGACAAATTAAGCTTCTATCTGGAACATAACTGCAACAGAAGGGCAGCCAACCGAAAGGTAATTCTGTAAAAAATATTTAGGCTCAGCATATAATGCTTAATAGGGTGAGGACAGCTGGCCTCACATCTGGTTCCTACATGACCCAACTCAAACAAGTTGCTCCTGCAACAGATCTCCATCCAGAAAGCACAACTATTTGATGACGTCTATGAATGATTTGGCAATTTGATATATATTCAGAAAAGAAACATTTTGAGCTGTCACTTGTCAATGACAAATATCAAATTTGAGGATTTCAAAATTTTGCTTTTTGTGCATCTGTTCCATGTTTTGGAGGATCCTGGTGGAGATGATCAGCTTTGTCCAGCAACAAAAGCAAACAGAATATGGCATGACAAGCTAATTTCTTTTTTTTTTTTTTATTTGGATTAGAAAAATCTAATATCTTAAGAAGCTCTACTTGCCTTTTAGTTCGACAAGTATTTGGTGATTGCCAAGTTCAAGTGATTCAGTTTTTAAAGACAACTTTTAGACAATGATCATTCTTTATAACATTACAACAAAAATTGCAGCATACACACACCTGACACCTGCATCCAGCATCTCCTCAAAAACAGCTAAAGCTTCTTCTTCCCTCCGAGCTTTTCCATAAGCATTGATGAGTAATGCATAGCTTACTACATCAGGTTGAAGACCAGATCTTTGCATCTAAAATTACGCATTTACTTCAATGTCTGATTTTATTATCAACAATTTATTAAAACAGAAGGAAAAGAGGGAACAATAAGGAACACAAAATCCAAACTTTCAAGAATATGAAAACGTATGAAAACTCTTTCAACATTTTTAAGAGAACAGTTGCACTCATGCACAAGCAATTACATTCTTCACACAAAATGCATGCTAGCATGTTCACGTTATGCAACTGTCAGTTAATGGCTCGATTCAACAAAACAAACCAAGGCAGGGACTGTGAGAACATAAATTTTCTCCACAGAAACATGCATGAGTATCCATGACAGTAAATATCTAGACAGGCGGCCTAACGTCTTTGTGTGTCTCTTAAGATGGATATTGTTCAAATCATGATTGACGGAGAAACACTAGCAGTCAATACATCAATTCAAAAGAAACAGTGGCAGAGTCTGATCATTTAAGACTGCCCTTAAATGTACATAATTCGACTGCAACCTGCGGAAATTTTAAGACTGATCTTTATTTTTTACTGTTACAAAAACCTAACTCTGGCAGCTCCAATCCAACCATGACATATCCTCACCAAAAACTCAATAAATGTGCAATCATCCATATCTGGCATGCTACTGAAGAGAGTTTTTTTTTTTCTTTTTCTTAGAGAGAGAGAGAGAGAGAGAGAGAACAACCAATGATTGCAAATGAACATCCAAGGAAAAAGATGGCATTCCATTTCAGATCATCAAGAGATATGAATTAAAAACTCAAGTTAACCAGAAATTCCACAAGATAAAGGGGAAAAATATCAAGGAGACCAACTGAAACAAGACAACTGAGTTAGTCTTCAAGACAATCTTTTCTTGATTATTTTCAAAACTATGCAATGGTCAATATTTGCACAGCAATTCAGAAATATAGACATAAAACACCTCTTTTAAATTTTACCTGGTCATAGATTTTTGAAACTTCCTTGTAATTGGTCTCAAATGACATCAGACTATTATATGTGACTGTAGAATGTGGGACTCCCCGCTCTGTCATTAGTGAAACTATCTTACGAGCTTTTTCATAATTCCCAGCTTTTCTATGCATATATATCATCATGTGGAACATTTTCTGATCAGGTCTCAAAGGTGATTTTTCCTCATTCAAAAGAGTCTCAAAGACTTCTTCAGCTTCCTTGAACTTGTTTCCCTGTAGAAATTCCAAATATCTTTATATTATACTGCAAGATGCATCAGATGACAGCATGCAACCCAAAATGCATAGCAATACAAAAAAATATGACCACAAGTAGAAACTAAAGATTATTGTGAGGAATACATGTACAATTTTATAGTAATCCTAAGAATGCAACAGAAAAACCTCAATCAGGTCATTTCCATAGAGAAATTAGTTAGTGATCAGCACATGATCCCTCCCTCTCACAAGCATATAGATCCCACCATGTGTGAACACAACTCATGTAAGCAAGGAAGAGCATGGCCAGTCACATCTAATATATTTCACATTTCTATAAAACAACAAGCCAATACAAACATAGAATTTTGATCAGCCTAAATGAATTTTTCTTATATTTGCCACAGGTTCAACCCTACAGACTCATGCACATGCATGTAAACCGTGGTGCATTCATTACAGCTGCCTAATTCTAGTACAAATAAATCCATCTATAAAGCTTAACTCACAAAGACTTATTTGGAGTGTACAGACTGAAAAGAAAAACAATGCTTTTGAAGTTTCTTTGGAACATATTTCAGTGTCAGTGCAAAAAAGTTTTAATGATGCAGAAAACTGTATGAATAATGAAGAGAAAATGGCAGAAATATGGATTATGTACAGTGGAACAGCTCATAACGAGATTATATTTATTTTATTTTATTTTATTCACGTGTGTTCTAAAGTTGTGACAGAAAGTTCAGTGTGAATTGCACTAGAGAACATAGACCATTCTATTCTGAACAATACTGCTAAATTTAGAGGAAAAAGTAAAACTTCATCGCCAATGACTGCTTGAGGTTTCCAGAATTAAGCTATTCTCTTATACTCTACAAAAGCATCAGAAGCTTACATTCCCAATCTTGTTTTTCCTTATCAAAAAACAGAATCAATACACCTCCCATGCAAGTCCAGAATAAGAGTCAATAAAAAAGGATATCGCTGTAAATCATGATATTGATGTAGCTAATCAATAACTTATACAGGAAATAGATGGAAACAGACATAAACTTAAGAAACACTGAAGCTTATAGGAACGCTGATGTATCTCTACTTTTCATGCATATCCCAAATATCACTCTACCTTGCACTTCCCAACTTCACCCCCAAAACCTTCCAGCCACAATTGCAAGGTTCAACAACAAAGGAAAGAAGTTGATTATATTGGTAAAACATTTCCCAAACTTTGACTCTGTTCCAGCAAGATATTTTAATGTGTTCAATAGAATTATATTTTTGTGTGTGTTGAAATTGAAAAGAAAGCAAAATAACATATAGATCAACTAAAACTGATGTAAAGGATATAATAATTTCAGAAAAAACTGTCACAAACAAGCAAAAGCCTATGCATACATGTCCAAGTATATACATAAGCGAGCACATGCAGGCATATCACTATATGCCTGACGAAAGATAGGCTACCTCAACAAATATTTTTAGTATTATTTGATACGTCACTGCAGAAGGCTTTGGGCCTGACAATTGCATCCTACGGAAGATGGCTTCAGCATTATTATATCGACCTCCTCTTCCATAGGCCTCCATAAGGGCAGTATGGGATACAACATTTGGCACATAACCCATCTTTTTCATATAGCTCAAGACCTTCTCAGCCTCGTTGAAGTTCCCCAGCTTTCCATGAGCTGTTATAAGCATAAGAAAATCCATTTCGTTGAAGTCCCACCAATGCTGTGTCCGAAGCCATTCCAAAATCTAGCAAATAAAACAAACAATAATCAGAATGAGAGCGCAACAATGAGTTCAGAACAGAAAAACATATTATCTTACAAAGAAATCAATTCAGTAATCCAACTCTCTTACAGGATTTACCAAAACCTCTTTGTTAACCATTCAATCTCTACTAATCAATATAAATATTTTACATTTAATTACAAACCTCCGCAACAAGATTCCATTTCTTTAGCTGCTTAAATCTAACCAAAGTACCCAAAACGAGGTCTTTAGGAAGAGCATGATTCTGGGTCCTCTTGCTTTTGAGAACTGAAACAGCAGAACCCGTATCCTCAATTTGCTTCATAAGTCTCCTCCAGTTCTTCTGGTCTGCCTCATCCTCTGCGTCTTTGAATACTTCCACTTTCCTTCTCTTCTGCAAAAATTTCCTTGGAGACAACATACCCATAGCTACTACCTCTAATCTTCCACTGATTTTCGCATTCGAATTGAGAGGATTGAGAAGCACTTTCGGTGGGCTCCAATTAATTGAAGGAGGTGAAATCCAAGGCTTGAAGTAAAGCGTTGGAGCCATTTCTGCAGAGGTTTCGGATTACATGCTCCGACTCATGTATCTGTAGAGGGAGATATTTGCAGATTGGCAACTGCGAGACATGAAGGCAAAACGACAACTAAACGATTCTTAAACGTCATCCATGAGCAGCGACTTAAACGGCAGCGTATTTCTTCATTTACGAGTGAGCCCTCGCGTAGGGTAAACAGGAATGATTATTCTTTTTTTTCGAAAATGAATAAATGATTGATTAGTTTGGGTTAACATAGTGGGACATAAGTTAAAATTATGATTCTAACCGGAAAATTTTAGGTGGACTCATATGGATTTAAGGGTTATTGAAGTGGGTTTAAAATTTTTTTTCTATGAAAGGACCACTTATTTATTGCAAAATATTTTGGTTTATAGTAAATTCGGTGCGGATAAGTATTTCCTCTATTTTAATACGGTGAGTTTTTATTTTTTTTAAAAAGTGCTTATGTATTGTATAAATTGAAGATATATGATTATTTTATTTTTTTTAACTCATTCAAGTCTTTACATTTATTGCATATTTAATATATAATGAATACAGATATAATCAAAAAAATTTTCCACCCTCTCCCTACTATTTTCTAAGGAGAGATTTTTCTATGGATTTTCTTCTCTAATTGTTCATTGATTTTTCTCTCTCTCGAAACACTTCTTTCCTTTTGCACGGAAAGTAGGTTCCCCTCCACCTACAAGTGGTGGATCTAAGAAGAATAGAGAGGTTTCTATCAATCTACCTTTATATTTTTTTTGTGTGTTTTTTCTTAGAAAAATTGTTGTATGTAGTGTGGTGGTTTCCTAATTCAATACCTAGATTTGCTTTTCTAGACCGACAAAGATGACTTGTGATCACTATGGAGATAGTCTCTGAAGGTACAAATGGATTGCCAAAAAGTGAGCCCTTCCTCCTTGGTGGACATCTTCGAGCTGTGCAAGTTACCCTTGATCCAGATGGAGATGTTTTAGTTTGGATGCTCCTCCATTTTCACTCGATTTTTTCTCTCCTGGTGTTACATGCCTCAAATTTGGAACTTGATTCTTCGCTTGGGTTTGCTATCGGTTTGCCTTGAGTCAATCTCTATATTTCTTTTGGCTCCTAGGACTTTAGTGTGTTGAGAAACGCCACCTATGGTTATTATTTACAAAAGCTCTTTGACCTTTAAGGCTCTCGGTACTAATGGCTGGCCTACTCGATGGAAGAGAGGCTCTGATGTTTGCTTTATGGATCTTTTTTTTTTAGTCAAGTTCGAGTTTTGGGTTAGGGCTCTAGGATTTCTTGGGATGGACTTCAATTGGCTTTCTTTCTTATTTTCTTAGGCTTAGAGATTGGAGATGTATCAATTTGAGTCTTGGACCTCATCATATACTATTTGTTTTATATCAGTGAAACTATCATCTTTTGATAGAGAAAAAGAAGAATAAAATAATACAATTATAATAATGCTTTTTTAGCTTTAGACTATTGTTTTGAGAACCTCGTCTTGCCTCTATTCTATTTGAAACGTTCTCTTTCACCTTTTTTCTGATTTTTAGCTCCTTTGTCTCTCACTTCTTGATCTTTTTGTCTCTCACTTTTTTTTTTTTTTTTGCCTTTTTTTTATCCTTGTCTTTCTTTCTTTCTTTTTTGTTTGTCTCATTTTTATTTCTATATGGTACTCTCTTTGGCTTAATTTTTTAGCACTCATTATACAGATCCTCGAATTAATGTCTCTTATCTAGAACCTAAATTTCAATGACCAAACCCTTAACTTGGAAGACGATTCAGTATAATCTCATAAATTCCAACAGGTTGCTCTAATTGGAAATTATTTTCAACCATATCCTTTAGTCCCACAATCATTCAAACTATTTTCTAAAAAGTTTGGCAATTGAAGCAAAAGTTCTCTATCACTCCAAAAGGCAATCATCTGTATATTTTTCTACTTTTCTCACCCTTAAGATATTAATTTTGTCTTCTAAAATAGGCCACGGTTAATTAATAATAATCTTATTGCTCTCAAAGAATGGCCAACAGATGTAGCATTTGAAGACTTACGTATTAAGAATTCCCTTTTTTAGATACAGGTTTTAAGCATCCCTCCAAACAGGATTACACACCGAAATGCTACTATTATTGGGAAGTTTCATGGAACTTGACAGTAAAAATTTGTCAAATATAGGTCTATCACACTAATAACTCTAGAAATAAAGTATGGCCAAATGTATATTTAGAAACTTGTACTATTGAGGTTTTATCTATTACACACATTAACTAATTAATGACCTATTAGACACCTAAAATCACAAATTTTATTTGATATGAAGAATTGAGAGTAGTTATCTCCTATTTTAATAGGAAATTTTTGTCTTCTATTTTGAATAGAAAATTTTTTTTTCTATTCCTATGTTATTTGGAATTCCTAGTTAAACTTTCCCACTAGTTTTATTTTAGTTTTAAAGATCTTTTATTTTATTTAGGAAGCTATTTTATAAATTCTACATTAGTTAGGATTAGTTTATTTCTATTTTGATAGGAGTTGTTTTTCTAAATTATAGAGCTCTATTCCTATCCTAATTAGGATATCAATTAAAACTCTATAAATATCCTATTATCTTATATTTTAGAATTCAGTTATCACTTTAATAAAGCATAAAATAGAGAATTTCTCGCCTCTCTAGTTTTTTGTTTTAGTTTTCAATCACCCTTTTGTCCTCTCTCAATACTTAGACTTTGTCATCCAGCTTAATGTACTTCTGGACTTTGTCCATCAGCTGTTGGTACGTAGCTACTAGGTTTTTTATTAAGGAATCCATGAACTTGATGTTGTGTGTTTCCTTCTTCAATACTTCACACGCTATCTCATGATTTAATTGTATTGTTTTTGCATTAAACCGTGAGATAAAACTCCTTAAAGACTCGCCCTCTCCTTGGCGAATCTTCGGCAAGTCAAAAGAGAGCTTTTTATGAGGTATATTAGTAATAAACCTAGATTTAAATAACATGAAAAATTGCATAAAGTTCTAAATTAAACCTAGGCTCAAATGTTGGTACCATTTTTGACCCAAACCTGTGACAGTTAATGGAAACACTCAGCACAATATAGAGTCGTTGACATCCTGAAGCTGCATGGTCGTCCTAAAGATCACCAGGTGACTTTTTGTAACAGCCCGAAAACCGAACTGCTACCGGCACTAGGATCCAGATCGACTTAAGGTCGCCGGGACCCGTAGTAAGCCTGTTATACTGTCTGTGTACCTGTGAAATCCCATACATGATCATACATTTTCTGTCAAACCATTAAAAACTTTTCTTTCCTCCAGGGCTTAACCTGTGCATGCACTATTTCTGATCTATCAACTCATAATGTTAAGCCTAGTTTTCTCATATGTAGTAACAAGAAAAGAAACATACATAAACTGATCATGTGTCTACAACAAGGGATTACAACTCTTATAAGTCAAGCACAAAGCTACACACTATACATTATCTCATTACATGTACATGTCCACACTAGCTATTACATAACTCTGCTTCTTGCAAACCCTGCTGGACTCCCTCTGGACTCTGAACCTACAAACCTGGGGGATAGGGGAGAGGGATGAGCTATACAAGCCCAATGAGCAGAACTATAAAACATGAGTGGAAAACATGATCTCATGGAATGCATAACAGCACATCATCTCAGGGATAGACATGACCACCAAAAATCCCACTATAAGGATGCCTGGCCTAGCCAGGTCTTACAACCTCTGTCTGCCTGGCCCGGCCAGGTCTTACACTCTGCCTGCCTGGCCCAGCCAGCTCTTACTATCTCTGCTGCCTGCTCTAGTCAGGTCTTACCTACAGATGGCTGCCTGGCCCGGCCAGGTCTTATAACAGAGTTTGGGCTATTGGAGTCGCCTTGGTCTATCCACAGCCTCATACGCATCGTATTATGCAATGCATTATATTCGTGAACCTAATGCAATCATCCTACTAGACTTATTATGATGCATGATATATGCTCAAAGCAGTTTAAGTCTGAAAAGAGAAGTTCCACTCACCTCTGGCTGACTCTGTACTCACTCTGCAGGTTCTGAACCTGTGCTCACTGCTGCTCTCTGGGATTCCTCTGGTCCGTTCCTACACAGGTGGACTCAAATGAGGGACCAAACTAACTCAAGAACATCTCTAAGAAACTCCCCAAAAAACCCTCTAAAAGATCCCCAAACAATCATATAAAACATGCAAAAGAAAGCTGGACAGGGCACTTTCAGCGGCAGGTTCGGCGGCCGAAACCCCTCTCCAGAGACAAAACTCATGCATGTTCGGCGGCACCTTCGGCAGCCGAAAGTCTCGTCCAGAGACGAAACGCAACCTTCGGCGGCACTTTCGGCGGCCGAACCTTGCCTCCAGAGATGAAAGTCCCAAGTTTCGGGGGCAAGCTTTGGCAGCCGAAACTGCCTCCACAAGGGGTTCGGCGGCCGAACCTTCCTTCGGCGGCCGAACCTGGTTTTGCCCGCTGGGCAGAACCCTGCTCTGTTTCATGCAAAACTTACCCAAAACGTACCCAACATGCATCTCAACTACTCCCAACTAGCACATACCATCAAACATACATAAAGAGGGCCAAAACTAGCCTAAAACCTCAAACAAACACATCAAACAACACTTAACATGCTTGAACATAACATCTCCCAAAACCCAAAACCTCACCTAAACCTAATCATGCATACTACCCATCAAACTTCCATAAAACCTTTAAAACCCATCAAAGAAGTTCAGGATCCACCCTTACCTCCTTAAGAACTTGCGGATGAGTGATCCTAATGTGGAGATATGAAGAAAACCTCTTCCAAAGCTCCAAACTTCCAAACTTGCTATTTTTGCTCAAAACCTTCAAAACACACCAACACTCTTAAAATCCTTGAACGATTTGGTGAAAAACATGAAAAACATGAAAGTCAACTTGGGAGAGGCTGGAACTCACCTCTGGCTGCAAGTGGAGGAGAAATATCCTCCTTCCACCTACCTTTGGCCCTTTTATAGGTGGCTGGCCAGACCACCTTCGGCAGCCGAACGTGAATCCGAAACCATGCAATGTTCGGCGGCCGAAAGTGACCTTCGGCGGCCGAACCTTTGCATTTCTCCCTTATTGCTTTTCTTGCTTTTCTTTCAAAACTCATTTCCTTTAACACTTGAAAACATTCAAAACGCTTAAAACACACATGAAAACATATGTCTTACCCTTCTCGAGGGTTCCGACACCCGAGATTCCACCAGACGATAGGAATTCCGAGGCCGGACTCGAGCCGGGTATTACATTCTCCCCCCCTTAAGAACATTCGTCCCCGAATGTTCCTCAAACAACGAAACACATAAACACATATACATAGAGAAACGGGGAACAACTAACCTAAAACAGATATGGATATTGCTGGAGCATCGACTCCCGTGTCTCCCAGGTGCACTCTTCTAGGTTATGGTGGTTCCACAGGACTTTCACCATTGGTATCTCCTTGTTTCTCAGCTTTCGAATCTGGGTGTCAATGATCCGCACTGGCTGCTCGACATAGGTGAGATCGCTTAAGATTTCCACCTCAGGCTCACTAAGAACCTTCTCTGGATCTGACACAAACTTTCTCAACATCGAAACATGAAATACCGGGTGAATTTGTTCCATCGATGCAGGTAAATCCAGCTTATACGACACAGGCCCGATCTTCTGCAAGATCTCAAAGGGACCTATGTACCGTGGAGCCAATTTACCCTTCTTTCCAAAGCGAACCACTCCTTTCATTGGAGACACTTTCAGCAATACCATATCCCCCTCCTGGAACTCTATCTGCTTCCTACGGATGTCTGCATAGCTTTTCTGCCTGCTTACAACTGTTCTGATCCTCTCTCTGATTATAGGCACTAACTTGCTGGTAATCTCAACTAACTCTGGCCCTGCAAGAGCCTTCTCTCCTACCTCTTCCCAGCAAACAGGTGTTCTGCACTTCCTCCCATACAGAGCTTCATAAGGAGCCATCCCTATGCTAGCGTGATGGCTGTTGTTGTAGGCAAACTCCACCAGCGGTAGATGCTGCCTCCAAGAACCGCCAAAGTCTAACACACACAGTCTCAGCATATCTTCTATGGTCTGGATGGTCCTCTCTGACTGACCATCTGTCTGCGGATGGAAAGCAGTGCTGAAATCCAATCTTGTGCCCATTTCACTCTGCAGACTCCGCCAAAACCTGGAGGTAAACTGCGGTCCTCTATCTGATACTATCGACACTGGAACTCCATGCAGCCTCACTATCTCTGCTACATATACCTGCGCCAACTTGTCCACAGAGTAGTTACTTCTGACTGGAATGAAGTGAGCAGATTTCATCAGTCTATCCACAATCACCCATATGGAGTCTAGCCTGTTGGACGTCGCCGGTAACCCCACTACAAAATCCATAGCTATGTTCTCCCATTTCCATTCTGGAATCGACAGTGGGTTCAGCAGTCCCGCCGGCTTCTGGTGTTCTAGCTTCACCCTTTGACATGTCTCGCACGCTAACACAAACTGTGCCACTTCCCTCTTCATCGCTGGCCACCAATACACTCTTCTCAGGTCTTGATACATCTTGGTGGCTCCAGGGTGAACGCTATACCTCGCACTATGAGCTTCCCTCATAATGTCTTCCTTCAAACTGCTATCATCTGGTACATATAATCTCTTACCGTGACGAAGAATCCCCTCACTGTCAAATCTGAACTCTACACTGTTGCCCGACTGAACAGTCCTGGCAATCTTCACTGCCTCAGGATCTTCGTGCTGTTTCAGAGCCACTTGCTCTAGAAACACTGGTGTAACTCTCATCTGTGCAATCAAAGCACCTGTACCAGATAACTGCAACTGCCCTTCATCCATGAGTCTGTAAAAGTCCTTCACCACCGGTCTTCTCTCTACTGCAATGTGGGATAAACTGCCAAGTGACTTCCGGCTTAAGGCATCAGCTACAACATTAGCCTTACCCGGATGATACTGGATCTTACAATCGTAATCACTGAGCAATTCTACCCACCGTCTCTGCCTCAAGTTTAACTCTCTCTGACTCAAGATGTGATGCAGACTCTTATGATCCGTATAGATCTCACACTTTACCCCATAGAGGTAATGGCTCCACATCTTAAGTGTAACGACCCAAAAATCGGACCGCTACCGGCGCTAGGATCCGGGTCGGCTTAAGGCCGCCAAGACCCGTAGCAAGCCTGACATACAACCTGAAAACCTGTTTAATCCCATACATGATCAACAACATACATAAAAATTTAAAACTTTTCTTTCACTCATAAGCCAAACTCAACCTGCGCATGCACTGAACATACTCATAATCATAATCATGACCCCTCTGTGGGATCTCATCAATGCCCCAATGGGCGATACATCATAAGATGAGTTGGCTTACATGAACATCATAAAAAGATCTAAGATCATGCTTTAAAAGGGATACCTCATACATAAAGTCAAGCACAATCTCTAGTCCTCAATATCATTACATGACTGAAACTGTACTTTTACATAACATCAATACATTTATCATGTCCACACTATCTATTACATATACCAGACTTCATTACTCTTGTAAACCTCCTGGTCTACCCTGTACCTGCAATCCTGGGGAAATTTGGGAGAGGGGTGAGCTACTAGAGCCCAGTGAGCAGAATAATAAAACATTTAAAACATAGGATAACATGGAATGCATCACATCACAGCTAAACACATCAAGGATGAACCTGTCACCAATAGCCCTCTACATGGTCCAACTGTGCCAGAACGTAGAATGGGTCATGGTCTTTCCCTTACATATCATAACATAACAGTGTCCAACTGTGCCAGAACGTAGAATGGGTCCTGGTCTTTCCCTTACATAGTGCCAGCGAACGTAGAATGGGTCCCACTGGTCTTACATTCCGTACCGTACATATCACATCGTCATATCATAGATCGAGGGCTATGGATCATCCAACATTCATCCACATCAACATTAAAAATATGCAATGCAACATATTCGTGAATTCTAATGCAAGCAACCTAATTCATCACATGGCATTCATGATGCATGGTCATGCTCAAACCTTGCAATTTATTTGCTTAAAAACATAAAGGGTTATTCCACTCACCTCTGGATAGCTCTGACCAGACACTGGGGCAACAGACTCACTACGGGGGTCCTCGGTTCCTCGGGTCCGAACCTACACAGGTGGACTCAAATGAGGGACCAAACATACATGAACATAACTCTAAACTACTCCCCAAAAACCCCCTAAAACATCATGAAACAATCATAGAAAAACATGCAAGAAATGGCTGAACAGGGCACTTTCGGCGGCAGGTTCGGCGGCCGAAAGTCCCTCCAGAGCCAAAAGTCAGGCAGGTTCGGCGGCACCTTCGGCGGCCGAAACTCCCAGACAGAGGCGAAACTCATGCATGTTCGGCGGCACTTTCGGCGGCCGAAAGTCCCAGACAGAGACGAAAGTCTCCTTTCGAGGGCAAGCTTCGGCAGCCGAAGGCTGCCTCCACAAGCATGTTCGGCAGCCGAAAGTTCCTTCGGCTGCCGAACCTGGTTTCTCCCAGAATGGCAGAAACTCAGCTCCCCTATGCATTTATGCCTCCAATCTCATCCAACATGCATAAACCTATTCTACAACATTCCCAATCATACACAAGCAAACATACAAGTTCCTAGGGGCATCAAACCAACAAAAACCCCAACTACAACACACAAGCAACTCACATTGTTCAAAATCACCTCAACAACCCATAAGCTCAACATAAGCTACACTTGCATTTTCTACCCCATGAACTTGCATAAAACTTGCTTAAAACATAAAGTAAGCTAGAGATCGACTCTTACCTCTTGAAGATCGAGGGTAGAGGCGATCTAACTTGGAGTTGGAAGAGATTTGAGTTCTTGAACCTCAAAGCTCCAAAACTTGCTTAAAACTCAAAAATCTTCAAAACAAGGTAAAAACTTGTGAAAAACTCGAAAGATCTGAAGGAAAAGACTCAAGATCGGTGAGGCGTGGCGGAGAACTCACCTTGGCCGAAAATGGGGAAAAAGCTCGCCCGTTTTCGGCTAAGGGACCCTTTTATAGTGGCTGGCCAGGCCACGTTCGGGGGCCGAACGTGCCTCCGCATACATGCCATGTTCGGCGGCCGAACTTGAGGTTCGGCGGCCGAACCTGGACTTTCCTCACTTATGCTTTCGGGGGCCTAAAGGCGCTCCCGAAGGCATGCATGTTCGGCGGCCGAACTTGAGGTTCGGCGGCCGAACCTGAGTTTTCCTTCAAGGTTGTTTTCATGCAAAAACTCACTTCCATTTTACTTAAAACCATAAAATACCTTAAAACATTTTATGAAAATATGATTCTACCCTACTAGAGGCTTCCGACATCCGAGATTCCACCGGACGGTAGGAATTCCGATACCGGAGTCTAGCCGGGTATTACATTCTCCCCCCCTTAAGAACATTCGTCCTCGAATGTACCTCAACTAGCACATAGCATGGCATAAAACATAACATACATACATTGCACATAAACACATAGAGATCTAACCTTAAAAGAGATGAGGGTACTGCTGGAGCATAGACTCCCGTGTCTCCCAAGTGCATTCTTCCAAATTGTGGTGGTTCCACAGGACTTTCACCATCGGGATTTCCTTGTTCCTTAGCTTTCTGATCTGGGTGTCTATGATCCGTACTGGCTGTTCAACATAGGTGAGATCCTCTTGGACCTCCACATCAGGCTCACTAAGAACCTTACTCGGATCTGACACAAACTTCCTCAACATCGAAACATGGAAAACCGGATGGATTCTTTCCATTGAAGCAGGTAAATCCAGCTTGTACGACACATTCCCAATCTTTTGCAAGATTTCAAAGGGTCCGATGTATCGTGGGGCTAGTTTACCTTTCTTCCCAAAGCGAACCACCCCTTTCATAGGAGACACCTTGAGCAATACCAGATCCCCCTCCTGAAACTCTAACTGCCTTCTGCGGACGTCTGCATAACTCTTCTGTCTGCTTGCAGCAGTCTTGATCCTTTCTCTGATTATGGGTACTACCCTGCTGGTAATCTCTACTAGCTCAGGCCCTGCCAAGGCCTTTTCTCCAACTTCTTCCCAGCAAACAGGTGATCTGCACTTCCTTCCATACAAAGCTTCATATGGAGCCATCCCGATGCTAGCATGATGGCTGTTATTGTAGGCAAACTCCACCAAAGGTAGATGCTGTCTCCAAGAACTGCCAAAGTCCAGCACACACATTCTGAGCATATCCTCGATAGTCTGGATGGTCCTTTCTGACTGTCCATCAGTCTGGGGGTGGAAGGCAGTACTGAAATCCAACCTAGTACCCATGGCATTCTGCAGACTCTGCCAAAATCTGGAGGTGAACTGGGGCCCTCTATCTGACACTATCGAAACAGGAACCCCATGCAGTCTGACGATCTCATCGACATACACCTGCGCCAACTTGTCCACAGAATAGCCACTCCTGACAGGAATGAAGTGAGCAGATTTGGTGAGTCTGTCCACAATCACCCATATGGAGTCTAATCTGTTGGACGCCGCTGGTAACCCCACTACGAAGTCCATAGCTATATTTTCCCATTTCCATTCTGGAATAGGTAGCGGATTAAGCATTCCAGCCAGCTTCTGATGTTCCAGCTTCACCCTCTGACACACTTCGCAGGCTGACACAAACTGTGCCACTTCTTTCTTCATAGCCGGCCACCAATAAACCTTCTTCAGATCTTGATACATCTTGGTGGCCCCGGGGTGAATGCTGTATCTTGCATTATGAGCCTCTCTCATAATGTCTCCTTTTAGCCCTATGTCATCTGGTACACATAGTCTGCTCCCAAAGCGGAGGATCCCCTTGCTGTCGAATCTGAACTCACCATCGTTGCCTGACTGAACAGTCCTGGCAATCTTTACTAACTCCAGGTCCTCATGCTGTTTCTAAGCCACCTGCTCCAGAAACACGGGCCTCCTCTCTGCCGATATGTGGGATAAACTGCCGAGTGATTTCCGGCTTAAGGCGTCTGCCACAACATTCGCCTTACCCGGATGGTACTAAATCTTGCAATCATAGTCACTCAGCAGCTCCACCCATCTTCTCTGTCTCAAGTTCAAATCTCTTTGACTCAGGATGTACTGCAAGCTCTTATGATCCGTGAAGATCTCACATTTAACCCCATAGAGGTAGTGCCTCCACATCTTGAGTGCAAAGATTACCGCTGCCATCTCCAGGTCATGTGTGGGGTAATTCAACTCATGCTTCTTCAGCTGCCTAGAAGCATAAGCGATCACCCTCTCATTCTGCATTAGTACACAACCCAGTCCCACACGGGACGCATCATAAAAGACTGTAAAGTCTTCATCACTAGATGGCAGAGCTAAAACTGGTGCTGAAATCAACCTCTTCTTAAGCTCTTCAAAACTCTCTTCGCACTGGTCGGTCCACAAAAACTTTTGATTCTTCCTGGTTAGTCTGGTCAGAGGAGCTGCTATCTTTGAGAAGTCCTGAATGAACCTCCTGTAGTAACCTGCCAAACCCAAGAAACTCCTGATCTCCGTCACTGAAGTGGGTCTAGGCCAGTTAGCCACAGTTTCTGTCTTCTTGGGGTCCACCTCAATCCCATTCTCTGACACTACATGCCCCAAGAACGAAATGCTCCTCAGCCAGAACTCACATTTAGAGAACTTGGCATACAAGCCATGTTCCCTCAAGGTCTGCAAGACCACTCGCAGATGATGGGCATGCTCCTCTGCATTCCTCGAATACACTAAGATATCATCTATGAAGACAATAACGAAGTGATCCAGGTATTGGCTAAACACTCTGTTCATGAGATCCATGAATGCTGCAGGGGCGTTGGTTAACCCGAACGGCATTACAAGGAACTCAAAATGCCCATATCTGATCTTGAAGGCTGTCTTCGGCACATCCTCATCCCTTATCCTTAGCTGATGGTACCCCGATCTCAGATCTATTTTGGAGAAACAACCTGCTCCAGCTAGCTGGTCGAATAGATCGTCGATCCTTGGCAGAGGGTACCTATTCTTGGTAGTGACTTTGTTCAACTGCCTGTAGTCGATACAAAGTCTAAGGGATCCATCCTTCTTTCTCACAAACAAGACCGGAGCACCCCAAGGTGAGGTACTCTGTCGGATGAAGCCCTTCTCTACCAGCTCTTGCAACTGCTCTTTCAACTCCTTCAACTCGGCTGGGGCCATCCTGTAGGGAGGGATAGAGATCGGTCTAGTTCCAGGCACCAACTCTATCTCGAACTCTATCTCCCTAGCAGGTGGTAAACCTGGAAGCTCGTCTGGAAAGACATCCTGAAACTCTCTAACAACTGGCACCGAGGCTGGCTCCCTGACCTGACTGTCTAGCTCTCTCACATGAGCTAAGTACCCCTGACATCCCTTCCTAAGCAACCTACGAGCCTGAAGAGCTGATATCAAACCTCTAGGTGTGCCCCTCTTGTCTCCTCTGAAGACGACCACTGACCCGTTCTGATCTCTGAACCTGACTACCTTGTCCCTGCAGTCCAAGGTAGCACCATGGGTAGATAGCCAATCCATCCCTAGAATGACGTCAAAATCTGTGAAATCTAGAACCACAAGGTCGGCAGAGAGGCATCTTCCCTCAACAAAAACTGGACTGCACTGGCAGACTGACACTGCCACTAACGGGTCACACTTGGGTCCACTGACCCATAGGGGACACTCTAACCCAGAGACTATCAGACCCAACCTCTCAACGGCTCTCGGAGCAATAAATGAATGAGATGCACCCGGGTCCATTAATGCATACACATCAGATCACCCAATGACGAGATTACCTGACACCACGGTGTTGGATGTGTTAGCCTCCTGCTGAGTCATGGTGAAGATCCTGGCTGGAGCTGATGGACCTTCACTGTAACAGCCCGGAAACCGATACCCCTCTGTAACGGTACCAAACTGCTCGGCGCTAGGATCCAGATCGGCTTAAGGCCGCCGGGACCCGTAGCAAGCCACTAGACATGCTAACCTTCTGGTCTAATCCCATACATGATCAAACTTTTCTTGAAAACTTAAGCTTTTGTTTCCGAAAAACCTTTAAACTTGTTTTCCTTACCTTCGCTTGACCTATGCATGAAAACATAGAACCTCATACCAGATGGGTCATCAAGCTTGCTTTAAAACCATGTCCGCTTTGGGTCAAGGGATTGAAACCCTTTCTTCCCTCACGGGCCATTCAAATCTCATAACATTAAAACATTTCACATCATGAAAACCTTTAACTCTTTAACATCAAGACATTTTTTGAAGATCATGTAAACCAAGGGATCAACCAACTCTAGGGTCAAGCACAACTCTATACATCACATGACATACTATACTTTCCATCCTCTAGCTTTTCATTACTCTTTACATACATCATCATATCATATCCTTTATATACATCATGTCCACTACTATACTATTCAAGCATACAAACATAACATCTCTTTATGTCCAGCTTACTAAATATATACATGCTTTTTCCTTTACATAAACTAATCTATACTATTACATCAAGACACGGCAACCCAAGCTTAAATTCTGCTTTCCCCATAGCTTACTCTGACTTACTCTGGCTTAACTTAGCTCTGGCCCTGCAAAACTGGGGTTAAGGGAAAGGGATGAGCTACAAGAGCCCAGTGAGTAGAAACAGATAAAACAGTTCATTCATTCATTACATGCTTTCATGATATGTGTCACAACAGAAACATTTCACATCTCGGATTAGACATGACCTCAAAACTCCCTCTGTCGGTGCCCGACTCCTCCTATGGAGCTCACACAGGACTTTCACTGCCATTGACAGATTATGGGCTATTGATGTCGCCTTGGTCCAATCCCCACTATCAGTAAATAATGCAATGCACCATAGTCGTGATTCCAATGCAATCACCCTAGTACATAACATGGCATCCATGATGCATGAACTATGCTAAAGCATTCCATTTTTCAGTATAAAAGATTAAGTTTAGTTCTACTCACCTGAAGCCACTGCTCAGCTAACTCTACTGGGCCAACTAGCACTGAAGCTAGACACCTCGATGTCTCAGGTCCGATCCTACACAGATGGACTCACATGAGGTACCAAACAACTCTAACATAGACATAAGCATCTCCCTAAAAACCCCCTAAAACATCCTTAAAACATGCATAGAACATACTCATGAAAAGGCTGGACAGGGCACTTTCGGCAGCACTTTCGGCGGCCGAACCCTTCCTCCAGAGACGAAACTCGAGCACCTTCGGCGGCCGAAAGTCCCACTCCAGAGACGAAAGTCAGGCACTTTCGGCGGCCGAACATTTCCTTCGGCGGCCGAAAGTCTGCTTTCAAGCCAACACTCAACTTTCGGAGGCAAGGTTAGGCGGCCAAACCATGCATCCAAAGACAGGTTCGGCGGCCGAAGCCACTTTCGGCGGCCGAACCTGAGTTCTTCCCAGAAGGGCAGAACTCAGCTTCTCATGCATTCAAGCCTCCCAAACCTTTCAAACACCCAAAAACAAGCACCCAACCTAACCAAAACATTCAACATAGCATCATATAAACATACATGAGCATCACACAACATATATTGGGTATAAAACCCACATAAATCCTAACATGCATATCTACCCATACTCTACCACTAAAACCTTCATAAAACTTCAAAAGACACTAGGAAAGCAAAGATCTACACTTACCTCTTGAAGATCGAGGGTTGGTGCGACCCAAAGCTTGAGGTGTGGAGAACCCAAACTCTTAAAGTCTTCAAGCTCTCCAAACTTTGATCCAAGCTTGAAAACTCTTCAAAACAACCATGGAACTCATGAAAACATGAAGGAGATGAAGAAAAATATGAAAACGACCAAGGGAGGACAAAAACTCACCTGAGCTCGAGAATGGGGAGAAAACTCGCCCATTTCCGATCTGAGGGCCTTTTATAGGTGGCCTGGTCAAAGACATTCGGCAGCCTAACGTGCCCCCTAAACTCATGCATGTTCGGCGGCCGAACTTGACTTTCGGCGGCCGAACCTTGTCTCGTTCAAACAAGACTTTCGGAGGCCAAAGGCGCTCCCGAAGCCTTTCCATGTTCGGCGGCCGAACTTCACTTTCGGCGGCCGAACCTGGCAATTGCCTCCTTGGTCTTTTCTTTTCAAAACTCAATTCTTTTCCATTTAAAACCATGAAATCAGTAAAAACATTGTAGAAAAACACATTTTACCCCTCTAGAAGCCTCTGGCATCTCCAGAATTCCAGATTCCAACGGAGATTCCGCCGGAAGGTAGAGATTCCGATGCCGGAATCTAGCCGGGTATTACATTCTTCCCCCCTTTAAGAACATTCGTCCCCGAATGTTCCACAAACAAACAGGCATCTCAAATCATAGCATTAATCATACATGAACATGCAAGCAAAACCTAAAACCTCTCTCCTAAAAGAGAGACACACGGGTACTGCTGGAGTAAGAACTCTCGGGCCTCTCAGGCACACTTTTTCATAAGAAACACCTTAGCAATACCCAACCTTCTCCTGAACTCCACTGGCTTCCACTGCGCTACTCTGATCCTTACTCCTTATCCCTTCATCTATACTAACTGGCTTCTTCTCACTGCTAACCCAAAACTAACTCTAACTCTCACAGGTAGTACCCGGATTTCAGATCTATCTTGGAAAACAACCAGCTCCTACTAGCTGTCCCAATAGATCATCCATCCTGCATGGGAATATCTGCCCTTGGTAGTGACCTTGTTCAACTGCCTGAAGTTAACACAGGGTCTCAAGGATCCATCCTGCTTTTCCCACAACGACACTGGAGCAATCCAGAGTGAGGTACTAGGTCGGATAAAACCCCTGTCTACCAAGTCTCACCTCTACTCTGACTACTACCTCTCTCTATGCAGGCGCCATCCTATAGGGAAGGACAGAAATGGTTCTGCGTCCAGACACCACTCCTATACCAAACTCTAACTCCCTGTCAGATGGTAAACCTGACAACTCGCCTGGGAATACATCTAAGAACTCTCAAACAAGAGCTAGAACCCTCTGACAACCCCCCTACGCACCCTACGAACCTGACAGGCTGACATCAAACCTCTAGGCATCCCTACTGTGTTCCCTCAACAGACTACCTCTGACCCATCCTGTCCTCTGAACTTGACTACCTCGTCTCTACAGACCAAGATAGCACCATGAGTAGAAAAACCCAGTCCAACCCTAAACTGACGTCCAGACAGTCAAATCTAAGACCTCAAATTCGGGTGGAAGGCATCTACCCTCAACTGTCACAGAACTGAACCGGCAGACTGACTCTGCCCCAGATGGATCACACTCGAGTCCACTGACCCAAAAAGAACACTCTAGCCCAGAAGCTATCAACTCAACCTCTCGACGGCTCCTAGAGCAACTAAAGAAAGAGAAAAACACTAGGGTTCACAAAAACACACACATCAGAACATTCAAAAGTGAGCGTACCTGGCATCACCGTGTTCGATGTGTCAGCTCCACTTCCTTGCTCACTGGTCTGAGCCACATTTCTTGGAGCTAACCGCTGGGACCGTACCATCCTGGGTGCAGTAGGACACTCACGTGTGAAGTGCCCTTCTTGTCCGCACCTAAAACATGCCGTAGTCCCTGCCAGACAGACTCCTTGGTGTGGCTTGCCACACCTCGAACATCTTGTAGTGCCTCGACCAGAACTCGAACCATCTTCAGCATCTAGCCTAAACCTCTTCCACAACCTACCCTTCCTAGTTCTGCCCCATTGCTTCGGGGTTCTTCTCCCCCTTCTACCTCTCCTGGCGGCTGTACTCAGCATGGAGGGATCAACTTCCCCTAAACTTGAACTCTCAGAATTCTTAGACTTTTCCCCATTTTCTTCATCCATATCCACTTGCAGACCTACATCCCTCCTCTGCACCTCCATCTTCTCTTCTCTGTTGGCATCAACAGACCTTCCAGGGTCTCTTGATGTTTCCCCACTGCCAACTATACCTGACTGTACTCCTGGCAGAACGGGAGGAAAGGTCTTCGTACCTTCCCACTCAGACGGATCTGACTCCACAGATCGACTAGCACCTAGCATCTTCAGCTCTTCTGAAAACACAACAAACGCACCGGTACACATAAGCATCACATCACATAGCATGGCATCATAACATATAGCATGCATCATATCATATGGTCCATGTGACAAACACATGACCCTTCATGCAACATGTATCATGGATGAACCTGTCACCTATAGCCTACAACATAGCAGAACATGCCTTGACCAACTGTGCCAAAGGCCATACCTGGTCTCTCAGCTCATCTCATATCAGTACATATCATGCCATCTCGCAGCTAAGGGACTATCAACATCCATAATACAAACACAAATGCACATGCACCACACATGGCATTACACATCATCAAACAAGACGGGACTCCTCATCCGATCCTAGTGGACATGATCTTGATCTTTCTTAATGTGCTTGCCCTCCTATAACATCTAGCACAACCTCCTTCCGATGTGCAACACACCGTACTCTCGAGGCCCAAAGCTCTGATACCAACTGTAACAGCCCGAAAACCGATACCCCTCTGTAACGGCACCAAACTGCTCGGCGCTAGGATCCAGATCGGCTTAAGGCCGCCGGGACCCGTAGCAAGCCACTAGACATGCTAACCTTCTGGTCTAATCCCATACATGATCAAACTTTTCTTGAAAACTTAAGCTTTTGTTTCCGAAAAACCTTTAAACTTGTTTTCCTTACCTCCGCTTGACCTATGCATGAAAACATAGAACCTCATACCAGATGGGTCATCAAGCTTGCTTTAAAACCATGTCCGCTTTGGGTCAAGGGATTGAAACCCTTTCTTCCCTCACGGGCCATTCAAATCTCATAACATTAAAACATTTCACATCATGAAAACCTTTAACTCTTTAACATCAAGACATTTTTTGAAGATCATGTAAACCAAGGGATCAACCAACTCTAGGGTCAAGCACAACTCTATACATCACATGACATACTATACTTTCCATCCTCTAGCTTTTCATTACTCTTTACATACATCATCATATCATATCCTTTATATACATCATGTCCACTACTATACTATTCAAGCATACAAACATAACATCTCTTTATGTCCAGCTTACTAAATATATACATGCTTTTTCCTTTACATAAACTAATCTATACTATTACATCAAGACACGGCAACCCAAGCTTAAATTCTGCTTTCCCCATAGCTTACTCTGACTTACTCTGGCTTAACTTAGCTCTGGCCCTGCAAAACTGGGGTTAAGGGAAAGGGATGAGCTACAAGAGCCCAGTGAGTAGAAACAGATAAAACAGTTCATTCATTCATTACATGCTTTCATGATATGTGTCACAACAGAAACATTTCACATCTCGGATTAGACATGACCTCAAAACTCCCTCTGTCGGTGCCCGACTCCTCCTATGGAGCTCACACAGGACTTTCACTGCCATTGACAGATTATGGGCTATTGATGTCGCCTTGGTCCAATCCCCACTATCAGTAAATAATGCAATGCACCATAGTCGTGATTCCAATGCAATCACCCTAGTACATAACATGGCATCCATGATGCATGAACTATGCTAAAGCATTCCATTTTTCAGTATAAAAGATTAAGTTTAGTTCTACTCACCTGAAGCCACTGCTCAGCTAACTCTACTGGGCCAACTAGCACTGAAGCTAGACACCTCGATGTCTCAGGTCCGATCTTACACAGATGGACTCACATGAGGTACCAAACAACTCTAACATAGACATAAGCATCTCCCCAAAAACCCCCTAAAACATCCTTAAAACATGCATAGAACATACTCATGAAAAGGCTGGACAGGGCACTTTCGGCGGCACTTTCGGCGGCCGAACCCTTCCTCCAGAGACGAAACTCGAGCACCTTCGGCGGCCGAAAGTCCCACTCCAGAGACGAAAGTCAGGCACTTTCGGCGGCCGAAAGTCTGCTTTCAAGACAACACTCAACTTTCGGGGGCAAGGTTAGGCGGCCAAACCATGCATCCAAAGACAGGTTCGGCGGCCGAAGCCACTTTCGGCGGCTGAACCTGAGTTCTTCCCAGAAGGGCAGAACTCAGCTTCTCATGCATTCAAGCCTCCCAAACCTTTCAAACACCCCAAAACAAGCACCCAACCTAACCAAAACATTCAACATAGCATCATATAAACATACATGAGCATCACACAACATATATTGGGTATAAAACCCACATAAATCCTAACATGCATATCTACCCATACTCTACCACTAAAACCTTCATAAAACTTCAAAAGACACTAGGAAAGCAAAGATCTACACTTACCTCTTGAAGATCGAGGGTTGGTGCGACCCAAAGCTTGAGGTGTGGAGAACCCAAACTCTTAAAGTCTTCAAGCTCTCCAAACCTTGATCCAAGCTTGAAAACTCTTCAAAACAACCATGGAACTCATGAAAACATGAAGGAGATGAAGAAAAACATGAAAACGACCAAGGGAGGACAAAAACTCACCTGAGCTCGAGAATGGGGAGAAAACTCGCCCATTTCCGATCTGAGGGCCTTTTATAGGTGGCCTGGTCAAAGACCTTCGGCAGCCTAACGTGCCCCCTAAACTCATGCATGTTCGGCGGCCGAACTTGACTTTCGGCGGCCGAACCTTGTCTCGTTCAAACAAGACTTTCGGAGGCCAAAGGCGCTCCCGAAGCCTTTCCATGTTCGGCGGCCGAACCTGGCAATTGCCTCCTTGGTCTTTTCTTTTCAAAACTCAATTCTTTTCCATTTAAAACCATGAAATCAGTAAAAACATTGTAGAAAAACACATTTTACCCCTCTAGAAGCCTCTGGCATCTCCAGAATTCCAGATTCCAATGGAGATTCCGCCGGAAGGTAGAGATTCCGATGCCGGAATCTAGCCGGGTATTACATTCACCTCGGGAACCAGAAGAAGAGGCTGCCCCTCTCCCTCTACCTCTGCCACTGCCCTGAGTTGTGGCTGGAGCTGCTGGCTGTGCCACACTACCAGAAGCTGTCTGCTGGGGCTGGCTCATAAAAGGTGCTCTAGGACACTCCCGAGCCATGTGTCCCTCCTGTCCACATCTGAAACATGTATTAGTCCCAGCTCGACACACTCCCCTGTGCGGCCTTCCACATCTCTGACATTCTGTACCATCTGAGCCTGAGCTCGAGCCACCGCCAAATCCCAGACCGGACTTCAGCTTATTCCAAAACTTATTCTTCTTTGGCTTCTTGGTGGTGTTGTCCCACCTCTTCTTACCTGAGCTCTGAGAAGAGAGACATGGCCCTCCTCTGCCTGGAGTCTTAACCCCTGAAGACTGGGTCACTGACTGCTTCACTGACCCCTCAACTATAGCACTCGCCTCCATCCTTCGAGCCATATCCACCACAGTGTGGAAACTTTCCCTTTCAACTGACTGGATCAACGAGGAGTACCTAGAATGCAGCTTCATAACATATCTCTTGGCTTTCTTCGTATCTAAATCTAGAGCTTGCCCTGAAAAAGGTAATAGCTCCAAGAATTTATCCGTGAACTCCTCTACACTCATGTGCTCTGTCTGCCTCAGTTGCTCAAACTCAATCATTTTCAGTTCTCTGGAACTGTCTGGAAAAGCCTATCCAGCGAACTCATTCGCAAATTCCTCCCATGTCATGACGTCTAGTCTCGGGTCCACATAACACTTGAACCATTCCCGTGCCTTCTTGCACTTTAAAGTGAACCCTGCCATCTGAATGGCCCTACTGTCATTTGCCCCTAGCTCATCTGTTATTGTCTTCACTACTCTCAGGTACTCAAAGGGGTCATCCCCTGACTTGTACTTGGGAGCATCCAGCTTGAGGTAATCTGTCATCTTTACTTTGCTCCCATCGGCTGAGCTAGGTCTAGGAGGTTGAGTAACTGGGGCTGCTGGTTCTGTGGGTGGTGGAGGTGGGGGTGCAGCATTCCCCGAGGTGGGGTTTACCGGGTTTGGATAGAAGGGTGAGGGTGGATAAGCTGGGTACTGTGTATAAGGTGGATAGAAAGGTGGATAAGGCATGTAGGTAGGGTAGGGGTTAAAGCTGGAGTAGTCCGATGTACCTCCCATCGGATACCCTGAACCCTGTGGGAAGGGTGGATAGTGGGGTGGAAAACCATACCCCGAGGCCTGAACGCCTCCCTGAGACTCCCCTGTCCCTTCTTCCTCCATGCTAACATCCAGGTTCCCATCCCTCCTCTGATCCTCTTCTGTAACCTCCCTCACATCTGAAGAATTTCCTCCTCTATCTGTCCCCCTTCTGCTAGCATCAAAAGACCTTCTAGGGTCCCTTGACACTCTTTCTCTGTTGGCTCTACAAGACATTGCCCTAGGCAATGTAGGAGGACGGGCGCTCGTGCCCTCATCCTCAGGTGGTACTCCAGTCAATCTTGCCGATCGACGGGTTCCTCTCATCCTATTTTCTGAAAAAAAAAAAAAGTACACATCACAAAAATATTAGCATCATATGGTTCATGTGGGCACACATGAACCCTCATCACATATACATCATTCATATCATAGCATCAATGCACATGTATATAATCATGGCATTTCACATCATCATACAAGACAGGACTCCACATCCTATCCTAGTGGACATGATCTTCCTATTGTGCTTGACCTTCTAGAACATCTATGAGCCCGACACTCTAGGTCCGATCCTATGAACCTAGGGCTTTAATACCATTCTGTAACGACCCGAAAATCGGACCGCTACCGGCGCTAGGATCCGGGTCGGCTTAAGGCCGCCAAGACCCGTAGCAAGCCTGACATACAATCTGAAAACCTGTTTAATCCCATACATGATCAACAACATACATAAAAATTTAAAACTTTTCTTTCACTCATAAGCCAAACTCAACCTGCGCATGCACTGAACATACTCATAATCATAATCATGACCCCTCTGTGGGATCTCATCAATGCCCCAATGGGCGATACATCATAAGATGAGTTGGCTTACATGAACATCATAAAAAGATCTAAGATCATGCTTTAAAAGGGATACCTCATACATAAAGTCAAGCACAATCTCTAGTCCTCAATATCATTACATGATTGAAACTGTACTTTTACATAACATCAATACATTTATCATGTTCACACTATCTATTACATATACCAGACTTCATTACTCTTGTAAACCTCCTGGTCTACCCTGTACCTGCAATCCTGGGGAAATTTGGGAGAGGGGTGAGCTACTAGAGCCCAGTGAGCAGAATAATAAAACATTTAAAACATAGGATAACATGGAATGCATCACATCACAGCTAAACACATCAAGGATGAACCTGTCACCAATAGCCCTCTACATGGTCCAACTGTGCCAGAACGTAGAATGGGTCCTGGTCTTTCCCTTACATATCATAACATAACAGTGTCCAACTGTGCCAGAACGTAGAATGGGTCCTGGTCTTTCCCTTACATAGTGCCAGCGAACGTAGAATGGGTCCCACTGGTCTTACATTCCGTACCGTACATATCACATCGTCATATCATAGATCGAGGGCTATGGATCATCCAACATTCATCCACATCAACATTAAAAATATGCAATGCAACATATTCGTGAATTCTAATGCAAGCAACCTAATTCATCACATGGCATTCATGATGCATGGTCATGCTCAAACCTTGCAATTTATTTGCTTAAAAACATAAAGGGTTATTCCACTCACCTCTGGATAGCTCTGACCAGACACTGGGTCAATAGACTCACTGCGGGGGTCCTCGGTTCCTTGGGTCCGAACCTACACAGGTGGACTCAAATGAGGGACCAAACATACATGAACATAACTCTAAACTACTCCCCAAAAACCCCCTAAAACATCATGAAACAATCATAGAAAAACATGCAAGAAATGGCTGAACAGGGCACTTTTGGCGGCAGGTTTGGCGGCCGAAAGTCCCTCCAGAGCCGAAAGTCAAGCAGGTTCGGCGGCACCTTCGGCGGCCGAAACTCCCAGACAGAGGCAAAACTCATGCATGTTCGGCGGCACTTTCGGCAGCCGAAAGTCCCAGACAGAGACGAAAGTCTCCTTTCGGGGGCAAGCTTCGGCAGCCGAAGGCTGCCTCCACAAGCATGTTCGGCGGCCGAAAGTTCCTTCGGCTGCCGAACCTGGTTTCTCCCAGAATGGCAGAAACTCAGCTCCCCTATGCATTTATGCCTCCAATCTCATCCAACATGCATAAACCTATTCTACAACATTCCCAATCATACACAAGCAAACATACAAGTTCCTAGGGGCATCAAACCAACAAAAACCCCAACTACAACACACAAGCAACTCACATTGTTCAAAATCACCTCAAAAACCCATAAGCTCAACATAAGCTACACATGCATTTTCTACCCCATGAACTTGCATAAAACTTGCTTAAAACATAAAGTAAGCTAGAGATCGACTCTTACCTCTTGAAGATCGAGGGTAGAGGCGATCTAACTTGGAGTTGGAAGAGATTTGAGTTCTTGAACCTCAAAGCTCCAAAACTTGCTTAAAGCTCAAAAATCTTCAAAACAAGGTAAAAACTTGTGAAAAACTCGAAAGATCTGAAGGAAAAGACTCAAGATCGGTGAGGGGTGGCGGAGAACTCACCTTGGCCGGAAATGGGGAAAAAGCTCGCCCGTTTTCGGCTAAGGGACCCTTTTATAGTGGCTGGCCAGGCCACATTCGGGGGCCGAACGTGCCTCCGCATGCATGCCATGTTCGGCGGCCGAACCTGGACTTTCCTCACTTATGCTTTCGGGGGCCTAAAGGCGCTCCCGAAGGCATGCATGTTTGGCGGCCGAACCTGAGTTTTCCTTCAAGGTTGTTTTCATGCAAAAACTCATTTCCATTTTACTTAAAACCATGAAATACCTTAAAACATTTTATGAAAACATGATTCTACCCTACTAGAGGCTTCCGACATCCGAGATTCCACCGGACGGTAGGAATTCTGATACCGGAGTCTAGCCGGGTATTACATTAAGTGCAAAGATAACAGCTGCCATCTCAAGATCGTGTGTCGGGTAGTTCAGCTCGTGCCTCTTAAGCTGTCTAGAAGCATAAGCTATCACTCTATCATTCTGCATTAACACACAACCTAATCCCACTCGGGAGGCATCACAGAACACTGTGAAATCATCATCACTGATCGGCAGAGCTAACACCGGTGCTGAAGTCAACCGTCTCTTC
Source organism: Manihot esculenta (assembly GCF_001659605.2). Taxonomy (NCBI): domain Eukaryota; kingdom Viridiplantae; phylum Streptophyta; class Magnoliopsida; order Malpighiales; family Euphorbiaceae; genus Manihot; species Manihot esculenta. Next base: position 1,650,386 of record NC_035169.2, read on the forward strand.
AACTCTTCAAAACTCTCATCACAATCCTCTGACCATACGAACTTCTGATTCTTCCTGGTCAGTCTGGTCATAGGAGCAGCTATCTTCGAAAAGTCTTGAACGAACCTCCGATAGTAGCCTGCCAAACCCAGAAAACTCTTGATCTCTGTCACTGTCGTGGGTGTAGGCCAATTGGCTACTGCCTTTACCTTCTTGGGATCTACTGTTATTCCTTCCTCTGATACGACATGTCCCAAAAAGGCAATGCTCCTTAGCCAGAACTCGCACTTGGAGAACTTGGCATACAAGCCATGCTCTCTCAAAGTTTGCAAAACTACCCTCAGATGCTGGGCATGCTCCTCCGCATTCCTGGAGTACACCAAGATATCATCTATAAAGACGATCACAAAACGATCCAAGTACTCCCTGAAAACCCTGTTCATAAGATCCATGAATGCTGCAGGGGCATTAGTCAACCCGAACGGCATCACTAGGAACTCATAATGCCCATATCTGGTTCGGAAAGCAGTCTTGGATACATCTCCTTCCCTAATCTTCAACTGGTGGTATCCGGATCTCAGATCTATCTTAGAAAAACAACCTACTCCTGCCAGTTGGTCGCATAGATCATCGATCCTGGATAAAGGATACTTGTTTTTTATAGTGACTTTGTTCAACTGTCTGTAGTCGACACAAAGTCTCAGTGGTCCATCCTTCTTTCTGACAAATAATACTGGAGCACCCCAAGGGGAGGTACTCGGGCGGATGAAACCTTTTGCTACCAAATCCTGTAACTGTTCTTTCAACTCTCTCAACTCTGTTGGTGCCATCCTGTAGGGAGGAATAGAGATCGATCTAGCACCGGGCATCAACTCTATCTCGAACTCTATTTCCCTATCAGGTGGTAGTCCTAGAAGCTCTTCAGGAAACACATATGGGAAGTCTCTAACAACTGGTACTGAGGATGGTTCCCTAACCCGACTGTCTAGCTCTCTCACATAAGCTAGGAACCCCTGACACCCCTTCCTCAACATCCTACGAGCCTGAAGGGCTGATATTAACCCCTAGATGTCCCTCTCTTGTCTCCTCTGAAGACACACTCTGACCCATCCTGGTCTCGGAGACTCACTACCTTGTCCCTGCAGTGCAAGGTAGCACTATAGGTAGATAACCAATCCATAGGGGTGTAATCGAGCCGAGCCGAGCCGAGTTTTGTAAAGCTCAATCTCGTTTATTAAAAAAGTTTGGAAGCTCGAGCTCGACTCGAGCTCTAATATTTGATTCGAGCTCGGCTCGAGAATTAAATATTATAATCGAGCTCGATTCGAGCTCGACTCGTGAAAGGCTCGTTTGATTTAATAACGAGCCTAATTCGAGCTCGAGCTCGAAAAGCTCGATTAAGAAGCTCGTTAATAAAACTCAAGCTCGAACTCGAAAAGCTCGATTAAGAAACTCGTTAAAAAAGCTCGAGACCGAGCTCAAAATTAAAAAGTTTGGTTTGAGCTCAAGTTCAGGCTCGAGCTCGAATTAATAATTACACTTTAATCAGTTTTTAATTATCATTAATTTAAATAATATAAAAAAACGAGAGTGTACATAAAAAAAATTACGTAACACAATTTATAACTAAAATAACACAAATAAATATAAATTCAACAACATAATAAAATTAGATTACACAGAAAGTTATTAATCAAACGAATAAAGTTGATTCCAACTTCCAACAGTTGAAACAAGCTAATATAATTTAATTATCTTCATAATCATCTTCATGCTTGTTCAATTAGTTAACTTTAAATTTCAACTTCAACATCCATATAACCTTAATTAATTATTATTAATATACTTTGATAATTATTATCATCTTTTATATTGTATGCTTAATTATATACAAAATTTTTTTTGTAATTATACTTTAATTTTAAAATGTATATAATTTTTACAATTCAATTTATCATGTAGTACTATAATTTTAAAGAATACTTATTATAATAATTAATATTAATTATTTGTGATTATACATTAATTTTATGGAATCTTATTATAATAATTATATACAAAAGATTTTTATAATTTAATTTTAAAGAATATTAATTATAATAATTAATCTTAATTATTTGTAATTTTCAATACTATAATTTTCAAGTATTTATAATAGTTTAAATTTTATAACTTTATAGTTATTTTTATTTTTTTAATAATATATAAACTTGTTCATAAATTTATTTAACGAATTGGTTCACCAATTTATTTAAACAATATTACTCACGAGCCTATTTAACGAGCCTGCTCGTGAGCCTTCTCAACGAGCCTGCTCGCGAGCCTTTTCAACGAGTCAGCTCGCGAGCCTAAAAACGAGCCAGCTCGCGAGCCTTAACGAGCCGAATACTATGGAGCTCAAGCTCAGCTCGTTTAAGTGATGAGCCTCAAAATTGAGCTCGAGCTTGGCTCGTTTAAAAAACGAGCCGAACTCGGTCGAGCTTTTATCGAGTCTCGTCTCGAGTAGCTCACGAATAGCTTGGCTCATTTACATCCCTACCAATCCATCCCTAGAATGACATCAAAATATGTCAACTCTAGAACCACAAGGTCAGCTGGAAGGCATCTATCCTCTATAAACACTGGACTGAACTGACAGACTGACTCTGCCAATGATGGGTCACATCTAGGTCCACTGACCCAGAGAGGACACGCTAACTCGGATACGATCAACCCCAAACTCTCTGCGGCTTTAGAAGAAATGAAAGAGTGAGAAGCACCGGGGTCCATCAAAGCATACACCTCTGAACACCCAATGATGAGAGTACCTGACACCACTGTGTTCGAAGTGTCTGCCTCCTGCTGCGTCATGGTGAAAATCCGTGCTGGAGCTGACGGACCTGCACCTCAGGAACCCATCCCTGATGAAGAGGCTGCCCCTCTTCCTCTACCTCTGCCACTACTTGGTGGTCGGGCCGAAGCTGCTGACTGTACAACACTACCTGACGTCATCTGCTGGGATGGTGCAACCAAAGTCGCCTGAGGACATTCCCGTGCATAATGGCCCTCCTGCCCACATCTATAGCAGGCTGTAGATCCCAACAAACAAGCTCCTTTGTGCGGTCTCCCACACCTATTGCAAACTGGAAGATCTGCGCCCGAACTGGAGCCGCTACTCATTCCCAGGCCTGACTTAAGCCTGTTCCAGAACTTGCCTCTTTTTCCTCTGAGTTTATCCCATCTCTTCTTGCTCGCACTTGCTGTACTCTGTGCGGAGGAACCTGGTTTAGCACCAGAAGACTATGCCTTTAATTGCTTGACTACACCCTGACTTATGGCACTGGCCTCCATCTTTCTAGCAGCATCCACAATGGAGTGGAAACTCTCCTTCTCCGCATGAAGAATCAAAGAGAAATACTGGGGATGAAACCTTGTGGCATATCTCTTTGCCTTCTTCTGATCCGTATCATACGCCTGACCCACGTATGGTAACAATTCCAGGAACTTATCTGTATACTCATCAACGCTTATCTCCTCCGTCTGTCTCAACTGTTCGAACTCCACAACCTTTAACTCTCTGGAACTGTCAGGAAAAGCCCACCCAGCAAATTCAGTGGCGAACTCTTCCCATGTCATACTGTTTATTCTGGGGTCCACATAGTTCTTGAACCATTCTCTGGCTTTCTTGCATTTCAACGTGAACCCTGCCATCTCAATGGCCCTGCTCTCATCTGCTCCCAACTCACTTGTTATCATTCTGACTGCACCAAGATACTCAAAGGGATCATCTCCCGTATTGAATTTAGGAGCATCCAACTTTAAGTACTCCGTCATCTTCACCTTAGTTCCCCTGACGAACTGGGTTGTGCTTCAACAACAGGGGCTACTGGTTCAGGTGGTGGTGGTGGAGGTACTGTTTCTCTGGATTCAGGCGATGCTGATCTTGGATGAAAAGGTGGGGGTGGATACATGTGATATGGTGGATAGAAGGAAGGATAGGGCATATATGGCATGTAGGGTGGATATGGGGCAAAGCTAGAGTAATCCGACGTGCCTCCCATCGGATACTCCGGGCCCTGTGGAAAGGGTGGATAGCCAAACCCTGAGACCTGAGCGCCTCCCTGGGACTCCCCCATGCCTTCTTCTGACCTTCCTATACCCATACTTCCATCTCTACTCTGAGCCTCCTCCATAGCAAGTCTCTCCTCTTCTGATCTTCCCCCTCTGCCTAGTCCTCTTCTGCTCTCGTCAGAAGACCTTCTAGGGTCTCTTGACGTTCCCTCCCTGCTTGACCTGTGAGTCCTTGCCCTTGGCAATGCAGGAGGACGAGCAACTGTACCCTCACTTTCAGGTGGGACTCCAGTCAATCTCGCGGATCGACGAGTTCCTCGCATCTTACCTCTCTCTCTGGAAACAACACATAACAGAGCACATAAGCAACAAATAGGGGAAAACAACACATGCATCATGGCATTGCACATCATCAGATAGACAGGACTAACATCCTATCCTACTGGACATGTTTTCCTATTGTGCTTGACCTACTAAACTTCTATGAGCCCAACTCTAGCTATCTTGGTCCGACCATGTGAACCTAGGGCTCTGATACCAATCTGTAACAGCCCGGAAACCGAACTGCTACCGGCACTAGGATCCAAATCGACTTAAGGTCGCCGGGACCCGTAGTAAGCCTGTTATACTGTCTGTGTACCTGTGAAATCCCATACATGATCATACATTTTCTGTCAAACCATTAAAAACTTTTCTTTCCTCCAGGGCTTAACCTGTGCATGCACTATTTCTGATCTATCAACTCATAATGTTAAGCCTGGTTTTCTCATATGTAGTAACAAGAAAAGAAACATACATAAACTGATCATGTGTCTACAACAAGGGATTACAACTCTTATAAGTCAAGCACAAAGCTACACACTATACATTATCTCGTGCTTCTTGCAAACCCTGCTGGACTCCCTCTGGACTCTGAACCTGCAAACCTGGGGGATAGGGGAGAGGGATGAGCTATACAAGCCCAATGAGCAGAACTATAAAACATGAGTGGAAAACATGATCTCATGGAATGCATAACAGCACATCATCTCAGGGATAGACATGACCACCAAAAATCCCACTATAAGGATGCCTGGCCTAGCCAGGTCTTACAACCTCCGTCTGCCTGGCCCGGCCAGGTCTTACACTCTGCCTGCCTGGCCCAGCCAGGTCTTACTATCTCTGCTGCCTGCTCTAGTCAGGTCTTACCTACAGATGGCTGCCTGGCCCGGCCAGGTCTTATAACAGAGTTTGGGCTATTGGAGTCGCCTTGGTCTATCCACAGCCTCATACGCATCGTATTATGCAATGCATCATATTCGTGAACCTAATGCAATCATCCTACTAGACTTATTATGATGCATGATATATGCTCAAAGCAGTTTAAGTCTGAAAAGAGAAGTTCCACTCACCTCTGGCTGACTCTGTACTCACTCTGCAGGTTCTGAACCTGTGCTCACTGCTGCTCTCTGGGATTCCTCTGGTCCGTTCCTACACAGGTGGACTCAAATGAGGGACCAAACTAACTCAAGAACATCTCTAAGAAACTCCCCAAAAAACCCTCTAAAAGATCCCCAAACAATCACATAAAACATGCTAAAGAAAGCTGGACAGGGCACTTTTGGCGGCAGGTTCGGCGGCCGAAACCCCTCTCCAGAGACAAAACTCATGCATGTTCGGCGGCACCTTCGGCAGCCGAAAGTCTCGTCCAGAGACGAAACGCAACCTTCGGCGGCACTTTCGGCGGCCGAACCTTGCCTCCAGAGACGAAAGTCCCAAGTTTCGGGGGCAAGCTTTGGCAGCCGAAACTGCCTCCACAAGGGGTTCGGCGGCCGAACCTTCCTTCGGCGGCCGAACCTGGTTTTGCCCGCTGGGCAGAACCCTGCTCTGTTTCATGCAAAACTTACCCAAAACGTACCCAACATGCATCTCAACTACTCCCAACTAGCACATACCATCAAACATGCATAAAGAGGGCCAAAACTAGCCTAAAACCTCAAACAAACACATCAAACAACACTTAACATGCTTGAACATAACATCTCCCAAAACCTAAAACCTCACCTAAACCTAATCATGCATACTACCCATCAAACTTCCATAAAACCTTTAAAACCCATCAAAGAAGTTCAGAATCCACCCTTACCTCCTTAAGAACTTGCGGATGAGTGATCCTAACGTGGAGATATGAAGAAAACCTCTTCCAAAGCTCCAAACTTCCAAACTTGCTATTTTTGCTCAAAACCTTCAAAACACACCAACACTCTTAAAATCCTTGAACGATTTGGTGAAAAACATGAAAAACATGAAAGTCAACTTGGGAGAGGCTGGAACTCACCTCTGGCTGCAAGTGGAGGAGAAATATCCTCCTTCCACCGACCTTTGGCCCTTTTATAGGTGGCTGGCCAGACCACCTTTGGCAGCCGAACGTGAATCCGAAACCATGCAATGTTCGGCGGCCGAAAGTGACCTTCGGCGGCCGAACCTTTGCATTTCTCCCTTATTGCTTTTCTTGCTTTTCTTTCAAAACTCATTTCCTTTAACACTTGAAAACATTCAAAACGCTTAAAACACACATGAAAACATATGTCTTACCCTTCTCGAGGGTTCTGACACCCGAGATTCCACCAGACGACAGGAATTTCGAGGCCGGACTCGAGCCGGGTATTACACTTTTGGGATCTGTTGTCCAGTCATATTTGTCCAAGCTTAACAGCTTGAACTTGATTGGAAAAGTTTCTACTAAGATCTCTTCTGATAGGGGTGAGGCATCATCCAAGTCATAGTCATCTTCCTACTCCTTTTAGTACCTTTGAACAGCCCGTACCAGTTTTCAGTCGACATCCTTCAAAGCATCGTCTGATGACTCTTCTTTCTCAAGCTCAGTCTTACCATGGGACATCGTGTGGATCACCTCTGTTCAAGTCCTTAGGGTATTAATAGAGACTTCCTCCCTTCCCTTAGGAGTCATGAATAATGCATTCCCCTGAGTTTTGTATTGCACGAGAGTAGCCTGCAACCTTTTGATATATTGAAGTATTTGCTCATTGCTTAGATTGTTGAGATTTGCTTTGTTGACCATTGAGGGTGTGTTTTGTCCACTGCTATGAGTAAAAGAAATGATAACACCCTCATTGGTAGCAATATTAGTACCAACTTATGAATTGTCATCCATTTCGAGAGAGAGAAAAGAAAGATTTTTTTTAAGAAAAAGTGGATAAGAGACCGATTTTAATCCAAATGAACAGAGAGAATTCAATGGATTTTTCGGTAACAAAACCAAATGATGTGCTCGAAATAGAGTTGTGTTGCAATTGGTTAATTTGCAAGAGAGAGAAAGTGATGTAGTTAGCGCCTACTGCAGCCACTCCGACGCTCAAGTCAGTAAACTGAAGAATAAGGTGAGGGTAAAGAATTGCTTAATTAGAACTCAAGAATAATTGTGTAAGAATTGATAAGGGATTTCACCGGCTAATTGATTGAGAATCTCGTAAATACAGACATAATGGGTATCTGCTAGATTGTGCCTGCTAACAGTAAGTTTATATGAAGACTCGACATTTTTAGGGAAGGGTGACTCTTGATGAAAAAAGGGTGCTACAGTGTCCGGGTCTTCCTTTTCATAGGTGGAACCGCATATCAGCTTATCAGACTCTTGTCATATAATCATATCTTATGATGACAGGTTATAACTTATTTTGGATGATTATTGTATTACATCAATAATGATTATTTTTAGTGATTGTTGTATTATATTAATCATGAATATTTTTCTTCGTTTTCATTTTGTTTTACAAAATAACTTATACTTAAAAAATTATTTTATATAAATATATTTTTATGAAAAATATTTCCAATGGAAATATTTGTAGTAATTTTAAAAATAAAATATATTAATAATTTTATATATGAAAGTATTATTAAAATTATTAAAATTTAGAAAATAACTTATTTTTTATGAGTAATTTTTTATTAAAATTATTAAAGTAAGTAATTTTTTTGAAAAATAATTTAATTTTATCTTTCACTAGAAATATATTTTTTGATGACAATTTTTTTTAGGTGCTGCACATGAAAATTATTTTTTATATAAATAACTTAATTTTTTCCACATAAAAGAATATAGAAAATATTTTTTTTAAATAAATGAAGGCTTAATTAGCATAAATATGATCATATTTTAATCAAATTGTTTTATCATTATAAAGATTAAGGCTTCATCATCTTTAAAAAATATAAACTAATAAAATGAATATAAATTAATAATATTAAACATAAAAATTAATTTTATTGATAATTAATTATTAATTCATGTTAGAAATTAAAAAGAGAAAATATAAATGGAGTAAAATAGTAATATTTTTTGAAGCATAAAGTAATAATTTTATAGTTTTTTAACATGTAAGCTTATCAATGAAAATAATTTGTTTGAATGAAATGATGGGATTTTATTATAATAAATTAAAATTTAATCAAATAATTAAAAGCATAGGTAACTCATTAGACTTGATAGTGTCAAATTCAAGTAGCCAATCTCATTTTGTAGAAAAAATGTGGTATATAATCAGTGCAATTACTTTATATTGAAAATATAAAAGTTGTTTTTTTAAAAAAAATAAAATTAAAGATATTACATTTATAAATTCTATAGGGCTGGAGAAGTATACATGTATAAGATTAATAAAGGCCCAACCAAATTAAAAGAATCAAAATAAATTAAATTTAATGACTAAATCAAAAGAAATCATATTCAAAACAAATCAAATAAAAAATTAAATCAATAGGAGCTGATAGAGACTCTACTCCTTCAATCCCTAATTCTCGGTTCAAAAAAGAAATCGAATAGTCTTATCGCTACAAATTCTAAACTATTACTGAAAATGTGAAGAACAGAATGCGGATGATAACTTAGAAAAATTAAAATATCAACAAAATACATAAACATGTAAAAGATAAAAGAGCTAAAAAAAACTAAAAAATATATATAAATAGAACATAAAGGAGAATAAAAAATCCCAAGACTCCTGGCAAAACACAGCCATGCAATTCTGAAACACCACCTAGGAGAATGATGCAGCAACGCTCTCGACTGGAGCGTTGGTTACCGGACGTAAAGGTGCGATCTTGAGTTACCGATGTGACACATACAAAGAGATCCTTTCTAAAAGTCGATTGGAGCACTCCTTGACGGATAGGTCTCAAACTATACCCTCTCAGCATAACAGCAAGACCTGCAAAATAAATTATACTCCATCAACAACAAAAGAAACTAACACATCTAATCTGGCCAAGGGAGATCAAATAGACGGTAACAACCAAAACGAAACAAAGAAAAATAAAACTCATCTATGCCCGAAGGCAGGGAAGCTAACCATATTACAAAAAAAAAAAACAAGCAAACCAGGAAAACATCAACAAGCTCGATATAATAGGAACACCTCATCTCACTGATCTTTCTTTTCTCCTTCTCACATGATTTTCTTAGCTAGAAACTAAGGATAATAATAAGTTTTATATATATATATATATATATATATATATATATATATATATATATATAAACTAAGTTGCCTATGCGTTTTGACAAATATATATATAAAAAGTAAGTTGCTAATCACTCCAAATTCTTTATAAGTTTGATGGAAAATATTTTATAAGAAAATATTTTTTAAATTTTTTAATATTTGAGTATTCAGAAAATTTAATTAGCAAAAAATATTTTCTATATAAGAAAAAAATAAATTCTGTTTTGAAAAATAAAAAAATCATTTTCCATGCGTTTGAAATTCTTATTAAGACTTTTCTATATATATGTATTATAAATTTTATTTTTTAAATTAAAATTAAATAATAAAAAATAAATAAATATAAATTATTTTTTATAAATAAATAGATAATAAAAAAAGTTTAAGATGTATTAAAATTTAATAAAATTTATAATTTTTTTGTATTTTTTAATAATAATAATTTAATTTTTTTAATTTTTATTGTGTTATCAATTTAATCCCTCCGTTTAGATTAACTTTTTCAATTTCTCACTCACTAACAGTGAATTTAATAGATGAACTTTTTTCTAGTTATAAATATTAAAATTATATACATTAAGTCATTATAAATATTAAAATTATAACGATTTTATTGTTACAAAAAATAAAGTCCAAATAAATTGTTATAGTATAATAATATTATTTTTTTTATGAAAAAAATAAAAACTAAATTATAGATTTCATCAAATATTAAGAACTACATGGTAAATTTCTAAAAAAGAACTACCAAGGTAAAAAATAATAATAATAATTATTATTATTATTAAAAGGTGATAATATTTTTACCTATAAGTACGCTGACCACAGACCAGTTTGATTAAGACAAAAAGTTCTATTTCTCAAGTGTGAAAGCACAAAATCATTCCCAGAATCTAAAGGAAGCAAATTACTTAAAAACCCTTCATATAATGAGCCGCATCTCTTCTACAAATCGTAAACACCAAGGAAAGGCACCAATACTGATCCAATCCACAGCTTCCCATCCTTTTCTTCAACTTCACTTATAAACTTTAATGTCTTTCCATCACAATCTTCTAAAACTTCCAGAACCTTCCCATCCTCAGTCAGCTTTATAGCAGTTGCATGTGGCTTCCCTCCTACTAACAGTGAATGCAGTTGCTTCAAGCTAATTGGAAGTTTTAACAGTCCCTTTCCAATCCATGAACTTGAAAGAGCCAACTTTGCAATAAGTCCTTTCTTGGAATGCAAAGCTACCCAAAACTCCCCTTTTGAATTTCTTCTGATATTGTCCGGAAATCCTGGAAGCTTTACGAAAACTTCAACCTTTCCGGCATTTGGACCTCGAAGCCAATACCTTGAAATCTGACAAGTGGTGGTTTCAGCTACTAGCACAAAAGAGCGGTCCTTGCTCAATGCTACTCCATTGGCAAAGGCAAGGCCTTCAAGTAAAATTTTGACTTCGCTGCTTGATTTATCATACTTCAGCAATCTACCTGTTGTGTCTTTATTCAAGATTGCGGATATAAATTGCCTACGAGAAATGAAAAACAGAAAACGAGGAAGAAAAGAAATGAATTATCCAATTAGAAACAGTCGTTTTATGGAAGCAAAAAAATAATCTCAGGATCAAAATGGGGAATATGATACATCCCTTGTGTATCTAGAATCCAAATCAACATCTCAATGAGTTTAAACAGATTACATACAATTATTCCATAATTCTTCGCAAAGATGGGGTCAAGAGGACAATAAAGAGGCTCTTCAGGTCTCCCAGACGCTAATTCCCATTTCCTTTCAATTTGGTAGTTCAATCTGAGACAGCATTTGCTATATGCTTTTTTGAGATATATTGAAGAATAGATAGAAAATCTTTCAAAAAGGAATATGATAGTCACTATAAAAATCTCCTTCCTCAACTAAATTCTAACAAAACTTCTAATGTCAATGATTTCATTAGACCTGTAACAAGTAATCAGTTATTTTAAATCTAGTAAACTAATTTCACATCTTGATGCGCTAAATTTTCATTGTCTTCTTGTGAAGTGAGTACCATCCGTTTTAACATTACACTGAAAGTAAAATCCCAAGGTAACCTGATAATGCATAATCAATTTCTGGCCTTCTTGAGAAAACTACAGAATAGAACATGTCCTATTAAGACTTCTAGAATACCTTCAAAATCGAGGGTTCTGTTTAAATTACCTTCGTTGGAAGATTTTGCTTGTATCTGTGAAGTAAATCACATCTTCCTCCTCATCAATATCCACATCATTGGTAAAGCGCAAGGGATGGCCTTGAACTTCAGAGACCACTGGCTTGGCTACACCTCCATTTGGACCTACTACTTGAAGACCTAAATAGGCATCAGCAATGTAAAGATCTCCAGTTTTCTTATCAAACCGCAGTCCCAGGGGCCTTCCACACACATGCTCCAATTCTGGTGCAAACGGGCGAGTGCACTCCTTCCTTACATTGAGGTTTCAGTAAGTCAAGAATATGAGAGCATAATAGCTGTCAGGTTAAAAATAGAAAATAAAACTGGCAATCAAGCAACAAAACATTATCTGTTAATAATGATAAGCCTTGCATGGGAGCATATTTGAACCATCAGAAACAGGAACCTGACACTTAATTCTCTGGCAGATCATACCTTGATTTATGCACAAATGAGAGAACAAACTCCTTTAATGGAAATTGTGGGTTCTGGCTAATCAAAATTATTTGACATCTTATAAAAACAATGTAGCCAACAATGTATTCGAGAACAACTTTATTACGGAAAGCAAAATTGAGTTCATTAGAAATAATATATGAACAAGAATTAAACATGGAATGAAATAGGACTTGATTTGCATTACTCGTCTTTGGGTCAAAATTGCACTAATGGCATTCCGAAACAAATATCATATAGTGACTCACAAAGTAAGAGAGGCAGATTTAACACAGTTAATTATTTAATGGAGGTCAACATGTCTATAACATTCAATGTATTTAACAACATAATAATTTATGCATACTGATTAGTTTTACTTGGTCTAATTTTTTGAAGAAGACAAGGTTACATCTATGAGATGAGGTGAAAGATAGAAACTAATCACAGCTTCACTTGCCATGCTAAGTAGGTCATTTTGTTTTAAGAATTAAAACGTTGATCTGATTGTATCATGTTCTGATGATCCAAACATTATTTTATTAAATTATGACAAGGCATACACAGTATTTTTAAATGAATTCCACCATTAGCACTAGCCACGTTAGGAAACTAGTTATGCTAAGGTTTACATCACTTCAACTTTGTGCAGATAGCAATAAAATTGCAATCTGGCCGCATATTCAAAATGCAGAGAGTATATTATACAAACATCAATTAATCGCTACGGAGACAAACTCTGCCAAAACAGGGATGAGGCTGCATAAATTAATCCTCCCCAAAGCCCACAAATGTGGGATTCTTCAGGCACTGAGTCACCCTTATTAGTTACACCACTATGCACACTTCTTTGCACAGGGAAAGAAGGTTCTTGAAAATCCATCTTTATGGATGTTTGAGCTCTCAATGATTTAATAGACATGTCCACCATCAAGCTTCCTGATCTTGGTAAAAGAAAGGTTATTTTTGAAAAAACTTCATTATGGTGAAGAAATATTTGACCATTTACTAGACATCTTTTACAAGAAATGGCCCTGTAGAGGATGATACATGAAATTTTAAATGCATCACTCTCAGAGGTTTTGAATGCCGAAAAGCTGAATCTGTTGTGCATGTTAGTATTTGACTGTGTGGTAAGGGTAACCAATAACAATGACACAATAGCATGAACTGCTGCAAGTTAATTTGCTTTTCACCTGAACAAAGTGGAACCTGTCATTTTCAGTTAGTTTACATTAAAATATGCACAGTTGACTTCATTAACATGTATTAATAGTGAATTATTTACTCTGACAAATTCAGTACATGTGTGATAACACGAAGGACGCCAAAGAAAAAGAAAATCCTTTATCAAACTGCATTATTGAAAAATGAAATCTTAGTAGTATCTTGCACTAAGATCAAGCAAAGAGGACATTAAATTTTAAAAAAGTGAACCTTAATGTATGTACAGACTACAGTCTTAATCTAAAAGTTATTATTCTTGATCATAACAAAGAAGGATACTAAATTATATTAGTTGTATTTTGGTATCTAGCATAATATGAGCAACAGAAGATACTTTTATTGCATTAAACTCGAGCAACTGAAGGAGGTTTCTTGAATAGGAAATAGGAAGTATTCAGAAGATTTGGAACTAGAAACAATATTTTCCTAGGCATAAAGAACCTTTTTATTAAAAGTGACAGAAAAGATCAAGCCTATCACATTACTGAAAATTTTACACCTTGAGGATTCAACTCTAGTTAAAAGCTTATCAAACTCTTCTAATTCAAACACTCAATGCCCATATAAATGACTCTCTTCCATTGACATTTGCAAAATGCAAATCGATGACGCATGATTGAATAAAAGAAAACTTTTTGAAATATATAAGCATATAAAGGCATTACAAGCATAAAGTCTTGATTTATTCTAATTGATGATCATATAAAGGCAATTCCACCTATGTGAGTTTAGCAAAACATAACCCAGATAAAATGATACTGATCCTCATGACAAAGGAGACACCCATAATTGTATAAACTACTGCATTATTAAATTTATGAGTCACATGATGAAGTTATGGAAAATAGTGAATAAGCACAAGCTTAAAGATGCTATTAAGGTATTAGAGAACCAATATGGCTTTATACCCAGTGCAACAGATGTTATCTGTTTAGTGAGAATATTAATGAAAATATACAAAGAAGAGAGGAAAAAGGTTCTCCACATGGTATTCTGTTATGGATGCTTTTGTGGGAAGAGCTTATAGACATCGTTATAAGAAACCTGTAGGTGTTGAAGCTGAACATGTTAATGAAGTTGCTGCTGAAACAGAAAGTGCTTGATGAATTAAATTTCAAGCTGTTGGCATCTTATCAGCAAGATTTAGTTTGTTTAAATTTGTTTGTTATTATCAGCAAGATTTAGTTTGTTTACTTAATCTGTTGAGATTGGTTGTTATATTTCAGTTTTCAAATTTTTAGATATGTGCTTTGAATTCAAATGGGAATGTAAATCTGAAGCCTTCACTATATAAGACATTGATTCATGGAATAAAGCATTCAGATCAGTAACTCATGAGATTCGATAACTCTCTCTAATGAGTTCTCATTTATTTTCACAATAGCTTCCTCAAGAAATAACAAGAACGTTAACAAGGAGAAATCAATTTGGCGTGAGGAGGATTTTCCAGTTCATAGACCCATGACGAGATCCTATTCCCGGGCACGTAACATATTCATTTAACTAAAAGAAGCTTATAATATAGCAAGGACATTGAGATGGCATATGGAAGAGTTTCCAATAACAATGAGTTTACATGAGGGATTGGCTTTGGGTTCATCTTCATACCTATTTACCTAGTTATAGATGATTTGACCAGTCATATTCAAGATGATATCTCATGGTGAATGTTATTTGTAGATGAATATGTCTTCATGTAAACTAGTGATGGAGTTAATAAAAAATTGAAATTGTGGAAAAGGACTCCGGAAAGTAAGGTATCAAGCTAAGTAAAAGTAAACGAAATACATGCAATGCAAGTTTATCTTCAGTAGAAAGAATGAAGGTGATTTTAGTACCTAGATACAATCAGTTCAAAACACTTAAGTTTTATCATACAAAAGAATGAATGCAAGATGGATGAATAGAGAAGTCTAATGCGGTATTACGTGATTGTAAGATTCCTAACAAAATGAAAGGTAATTTCTATAGAACTACGGTCAGAACAGCTCTATTATACATGAGTGAATGCTCAACATCCAAGACAGCAAATATGCACAGGATAAGTGTGTAGTATTGTGATTATTAAGATGGATGTACAGCATGCCATTGGTAAGATTAGGAATAACTACACTCCTCAAAGATTAGAGGCAAAATAAGAGAGGGTCATCTAAGATGGTTTGATCATGTCCCACATTGAAAGCTAAATGTCCAGTAAGATGGTTTGATCATGTCCCACATTGAAAGCTAAATGTCCCAGTATGAGAGTGTGATAAGTTAATAAGGGAAGAAGAAAGGAAGGAGAAGGCCTAAGATAACATGGAGGGAAGTAGTATCAAAGAATTTATAAGTTTTCAATATCTACGCAGACTCAATGTCTAATGAAGCTGAATGGAACAAAAGAATCTATATGGTCAACCCTATTAGTTTGAGATTAAAGCTTAGTTGTCATTGATGTTGATTATCTATAGAAAAGGTACATATCAACAGAAGTGAGAAAATAGATTTCATCAAGTGAGTAATTTGAAGCAGGAAAACAAAGAACTCCATGAATGATTATCACCAATAAAAAGAAATTCACTTTGCAAGGCACAAGAACAATGCGTTAAAATTCATCCAACTTGGACTACCAACTGCCTTCTATTATTCTTTCAGAAATAAAAAAGAGAAAAAAGGGAAAATTGCTCTCCATTCTTGCAGCCCCATAGTGATTGTATGTCTAATTTGCTTTGTAGCCAAAAGAAGCTTAATTCTAAATTGCAAACCACATTTTAAATTTGTTTCAATACTTTCAAATAGCAACTTGGAGAAAAGGAGGTCCACAAAGGTCCTTCACCAAAAATAAAATAAAATAAATAATACATTAAAATAACTTTTGTGGCCTTCACCACAATCTTAAATATCAAAAGACAAATGATGCTTTATCCAGCACTAAGGATAAGCCTGTGGCAATTACAGCAGTTAGCGAGGAACTCTTGTGGATTAAAACACACAAGAGTTAGGCCTCCAATGAGAGCAGTTTTTTTCATTGTGATAGTTGGAATGCCACTCAACTCATTCAAGAAAGCATGCATATTTACGGGACATACACCAAAGACACATCAATGACAGCGGATCATATGATAACTGAAACCTTTCTAATTCAAGAGGTCCGAAACCTTTTTGCACCACAAGATAGAAACATAACCACGGGACTACTGGTTCAGAGGCAATTATAACTGAAACATTAAGCATGAAGGAACTTTTGTATGTGAACTATATATGATGGATTTTCTCCTTAGTCTTTGCATTTCCATTTTAAAATTCAAGAGTCTTTTGTTTTCGGGTTGCTTGATTGTTTGTATTCTTGAGAAGATTTTGGTTACATGACGGATATATGATTCACAATTTGTTTAACAACCACAATCTTATCTAACTTATTGCTGACTGATTTTTCAACTTGCTAGTTACCACGCTTAAGACCGGAAGGCAGAGAAAAGTACAGGTATTTGTAGAATGGATTGGCTTTCCATTCATTTCCTGCGAAATATTATTCAAATTTAGCCATCATTAATAGCCTAAATTTCTCAAAAACTGAGAGCATTAAATTGAAGGTAAGAAATCAAAATCTCCGATTATGCCAATTTATGGATTGAAAATTGAAAATTTTGAAAAATTATAAAAAAAAACATACAAAATTTTTCCGTTCTTTAAAATTATATTAATATAGATATGTCTACTATCTTAAAAACTCATTACTTACCTCCCTGAAGCAACAATCTATATGAGATCATTAAAGCAAAGAGAAAAGCGATGGAAATTAAACATGATGGATTTGTCACCTATTGGAAGTGGTAGTGGCAAAATCAACCCAGCCGCGGCCATCTCCTTGCCACTTGAGAATTCTTCCATCAGCCACACCAGTGTAGGGTCCTTCTCCATTGCGATCGAAGACCAGGCTCTCCGGTCCAACGGCTCCGGCGACTGGAACGACCTTAGCAGATTGGAGATGATTATGAGATGATGGTAATGGAGGTGGAGCAAAGGGATTGATGGGACTCGTTATGAGGATGGAGAGGATTGCCACTAGAGCCGCTAACGCAGCTACCGTCAAATTCCTGTTCATGGCTTTTAGCTTTTTTCTTTCTTTCTTTCTTTTTCGCTCCTTCTCTACTGATTTGTTTTAAACTTTCAGTCTGTACGGAGAGATGAAGGGATACGAAAGAAAATAACACGTGGAAAATAGTATGAGATTCATTTTTCTGGTTGGACAGAGAAGGAAAAACGTGGAGGAGAGGGACAAGGTTTAAAATGAAGTTTTTGGTGTTCAAAAAAATAAATATTTGAATTTTTGAGTCCTCAAAATAATTTGTTAAATTAGGATTTGATCACTTACACGGTCAAACTCTATTTCAGACCTTTTTTTATTTTTATTAATATAGGAAAAAAAAAATAATACAGTAAGGACCGCCACACGACATGTCACTTAGCTTACCACGTGATAAGCTAATTATTATATATAAATAAGGGTAAACTGTAATTTAGTCCCTTTAGTTTAGTGAAATGCAACCTTTTGTCCATCTATTTTAAAAAATTTCAATATAATCACTGTAATTTTTAAAAACTATGACATTAGTCCCTCCCGTTAGATTTTCAGTTAAATTACCGTTAATTTTAATTAAAAAGACTAAAATACATATTCTCTCTCCTTCCTCTTCCTCTTCTTCTTCTTCTTCTTCTTCTCTTTTCCGATCTCCTTCTTCTTCCTCTTCTTCTTCTTCTTCTTCTCCTTCCCGATCTCCTTCTTCTTCTTCTTCTTCTTCTTCTTCTTCTTCTTCTCTTTTTCGATCTCCTCCTCCTCCTCCTCCTCCTCCTTCTTCTTCTTCTTCTTCTTCTTCTTCTTCTTCTTCTTCTTCTTCTTCTTCTTCTTCTTCTGATCTCATTTCTTCTTAAGTTCCTTTGTGATGAATTACTCAACTCTGTTCTTGTTCGTCAGCACCTTGAGCAGTGCGTGGAAACTACAACTGAATTGCAGCAGAAATTGCGATCATTATCAGTGGAATTGAAAAATCTTAAGTCCAGAGAAGAATTTCTGGCTGTGAGAACTTCAAAGTTGGATACTAGTGCATCTGGAGAAGGAGGGGAAGGACTTGGTTCCGCATCTACAAATCAGAGTAATTGTATGGGAAAGCCACCTAATTTGAGCGAGAGACCTAATCACTTTTGTGCCTGCTCTGATGATGTACCTGCAATAGATGATAGTCAAGAGGGGACTGGGATTAGTGGCTTTGACAAACATCATTCTGTAATGAATTATGGGAAAAAGCATAATTGTGACAGTCAAAATGTTAAGCCAGTGGATGCTAAACGTCGAGTGAAAGATCGAAAAGAAGGAGATCGGAAAAGAGAAGAAGAAGAAGAAGAAGAAGGAGGAGGAGATCGGAAAAGAGAAGAAGAAGAAGAAGAAGGAGGAGGAGGAGATCAGAAAAGAGAAGAAGAAGAAGAAGAAGAAGAAGAAGAAGAAGCAGAAGAAGGAGATCGGGAAGGAAAAAAGAAAAAGAAGAAGAAGAAGAAGAGGAGGAAGAGGAAGGTGAGAGAATGGGTATTTTAGTCTTTTTAACTAAAATTAACGGTGATTTAACTGAAAATCTAACGTGAGGGACTAATGTCATAGTTTTTAAAAATTACAGCGACTAAATTGAAGATTTTTTAAAACAGAGGGACAAAAGGTTGCATTTTACTAAACCAGAGGGACTAAATTACAGTTTATAAATAATTTTTCTAAAATTTTAAATTAATAAATTAAAATATATTATTATAATATATAATAAATTAAAATTAAATATAATATAAAATATATTTAAAATTATACCATAAAATATAAATATATTATATGAAAAATAAACAAGACGGTGTCCTTCAATAACAGTACTTTTTAATTGTGGATATACTAGAATTAAATAGCACTCGAATAATTTTTTACAAATTTACATATTTTTTTAATATATTTTATTTTTATAACATATATTATATTATATATAATTTAATTTATAATATATTATTTATAATATAATTTTTTATAATAATAAATATTTTTAATTATTTTTTATAATATATTTTATTATTTTTAATATATTAATATAGTACTACTCCAATTAAATAATATCAGTTATAAATTTATTAATATAAATTTATTTTTAATTAATATTTAACGAATATTATTAATGATACATAACAATCCTCCAAAGTAAACTATGAGCCGGCACGATAAGGGAGTTCTATGTAATAAAGATCTAACAAATAAGTAATACGGTCCAATCCAAGAAAAAGAAAATCCAGATATCTTAAATTCTGGTTCATCATCAAGACTCACCCTTCCCTCGACAAGGCGAGTCTCAGC
This sequence comes from Manihot esculenta, assembly GCF_001659605.2. NCBI lineage: Eukaryota > Viridiplantae > Streptophyta > Magnoliopsida > Malpighiales > Euphorbiaceae > Manihot > Manihot esculenta. The sequence goes on from NC_035169.2 coordinate 1,670,136, forward strand.
ATGAAGTGATCATTACCAGGCACAGTCCAGCGTGCTCCCAGTACACCTGTAATCACAGAATTGCTAACCTATTAACTGACGATATCTCTTATTAAGCAACTGGCTACATTATTGCCAAATTATCGAAAAATGTTATATTTATCCTACTTTTTTATAGCATAAAAGAAGAATGATCACATGGATAAATGTACATTGCTCTCTCAATCTACTCTTGAGTTCTAAATATTGCACTCGCTCTTCTCTTCAACTTACTGACTTGAGCGTCAGAGTGGCTGCCGTAGGTACCCACCACCATCTCACCTTCTCTTCCTTGCAAGTCTAGCCCATCACAGCTTAGACCCATTCCAACCATGTCATCAATCTAATCTCAGTAACATCATTTGGTTTCATTTTTGGGAAATCCTTTAAATCTTCCATTCATTTAGATTACTACCGGTCTCCTACTCTTTTTCTCATAAAAGAATATCTCTATCTCCTTCCCAATTAATCAAAGTGTCATGTTCATCATCTTCTTCACCCGTTTTGTTGTGTTTGATTGTTGTTTCAAATTTTTTGTTGCGTGGATTTTTTTGATTTGACATTTGGTATTAGAGTCTTACTCTTGTATGCCTAAGTACATGTCAGGAAGAAGAAGCAATTCGCCTTCAAACTCTGCCAGGTCCAACAGTGACGATTTGATAGACACGATAACACTGCAGATGACGTCGCGAGAAGGGAGTGTTACTCTCCGGTACACGTTGCTTACCAAGAGCAATTATTCGGCATGGGCAATTAAAATGAAGGTATACATGGAGGCCCAGGGCGTGTGGGAGGCTGTTGCATCCGATAATCCCATAAAACCGCACAAAGATAAGATGGCGTTGGCAGCCATCTATCAAGGAATCACTGAAGAGACACTGTTGCAGCTTGGAGCGAAGAAGACCGTGAATGAAGCATGGAGACTCTGAGATGGGAGTTTGAGAGTCTTCGCATGGAAGATGATGAAGCCGTATAATTTCATCGATAGGGTGTCTACCATCATCAACAAGCTGCGGCGCAGCCTTAGTGAAAAATTAGAGGAAGAGTACATAGTGAAGAATATGTTGCGTGCAGCGTCACTGAAATTCATTCAAATTACCTTTATGATTGAGGAGTTTAGTGATTTGAAGAGCACGACAATGGAGGAAGTGATTGGTTCACTCAAGACTCATGAAGGACGCCTACACAGTCGCGACATAAAAGGAGATGAGCATGTACTATTGACACGCACGGAGTGGAACATATGCAAGAAAAGGTGAGCTTGAGAGTTGGTTCACCCGGAGAACATGCCAGAGGGCATGATAATAGCGATACTCGTGAACGTGATTGTGGGCGTGGTGGCTCAAAGTGCGACCGTGGACAAGGACGTGGCAATGATGAGAATTGGTAATCTCATAAATTTGATATGAAAAAGGGATGATGTTTCAATTGTAATGAGTTTGGACACTTTGCGTCTGACTGCAGTGCAAATAAGAAAGAAGAGAAAGTTCATCTTGTAGAAAAACAAGATGATGTTGAACTTGCACTTCTAATGGCTAATGCATGTGACTTGGTGCATTCTGATGACTCGACATTGACATTCTGTGGAATGAAGAGAAGGTGAAACCCGAGTTTGTGAGTGATGAATATGAGAGAGTGTATGGTACCTTGACATTGGAGCTAGCAACCATATGACAGGCAATGGTCATAATTGTACATGTCACTAGAGGAGAACCTGATAAAGGCAAAAGAAAAAAAAAAACATGTAGCAGAAGATGTCCTATCTGTCAATCAAGAATCATAGACTAAGTAAGAGGTAAGATTCGGCCCTTCTGTCAAAGTGATTGGATTCTTTTAAAATGACCTGTTGGTCATTAAGATCCTCCTGAATCTATACGAGGTAAGACGGGTATTGGTGGATACAGGTAACTTTGTTAACTTTCTCATCTTATTCACTAATAAAAACATGTCCTTTTCACATATCTTATAAAGATACACTTATTTTCCATTGGATATAATTTTTCACATTTATTAGAAGGATTATGAACAAAAATAATACACCATTATAGTTTTAAAAAACTTAAATCGATATTAGCTCATAACTCATAAAAACTTATGGTAACTGACTTGAAAGGTACTCAATTAAGCATAAATATAACAGTAAGCAATACATCATCCTTGTAGATAATAAGCAAATTTACTTACACCTTGTCTTGCTTTCGCACTTATTGAATCATAGATGCTAAAATGAATTAACAGTAATAAAGTTTCAACTCCTATACAATTATCTTAAGAGTCTCTTGCTCATCCAATACTTATCGAATTTTCATATTCATATATAAATGTAAACTAAAGAGACATAATACAACAAGTCTAAATTTATGTATGCGTTTTGCCTATACAATAGTTAAGTATATTAGTACTTATTTCATATTAGATTTAGAATTAAAAGTTGACTAAGTTTTCAATCATCATATAAGATTCTAATATATAATAAACTTAACATAATTAATTATGTAAAGCAAAATAACCTTAAATTATTTATATTCAAAATTAAACATCAATATAAATATTAAACTATTCAATAATATGTACATATATATGATTTATCATATAAAAAATTTTTGAGAATAAATATATTATTCAACATAAAATAAATATGATTTAAAACTTTCAATAAATTCATAAATTTAATGAAATCAAGGTAAATTAACTAGATTATAATCATTTCCAATCACTCTAACCCACTATTATAGAGTGTAATATTTTTTGTATTATGTATAAAAAATTAGATGCTAATAAAATAATTTATTTATATAAAATAAATAATTATAAGGTAATATGGTGATTTAAAAAATTAAAAAATAGTTAAAATAAAATTTCAACAATTTATATAATTTTTTACAATAAAAAATTTATTTATTTTATAAAAATAAATAATATAAAAATATAAATTATTCAAAATTTTATTTAAGATCACTAAATTTTTACTAAGATAAAAAATCAGAACCGTAGTATTTATGTGAGGACTAAATAATGTGTCTCTCTAACGGATAAAAAAAAATTCAGAAATGAAACAACTTTTCGATTTTAAAAGACACAACTTTTCAATTTTAAAAAAGATATAACTTTTTTATTTGAAAAAACACATCTTTTCAATTGAATTGAAATTATACATATTTTTAAATAAAAGGACACGCCACTTTATCTAAAAAGTAATATTGTTTCGGGTAAACTAACATATTATTTCATATGAAATGACATATTGACATTTGAAATGACTTATTGATTCAATAATACTATTGATTCAATAATACTAATCATTCAAATACGTACTAAGACCTAAAAAATGAATATGATTATGTTATTAAAATTCAAGTTTTTTTTACTAAAATCATTAGCCTCTAATATAATCATATGCATTTAACACGAATCATATTTAAGATTATACAATCTAAATATGTATCTTATTTACCGAATAAAAATAGCTTAATACACTTGTTTGATGAGAGTTTCCACAAGTTAAATATTATACCGTTTTCTCTTTTTCCGTGCATCTATATGCATATGTTTGAGATAATATAGGCACATCTATCTATAGAATTCAATGGTTATATTAAAGGGATGTGACCCTTCATATTTTTTTTAAAAATGTCCCCTCCTAAAATATATCTTTTCATGATAGCATGTTCCTTTATAATGACATATTTCTTAATTGAATTTGATTGACTCACGTGGATGACTCATTTCAATTTTGATATTTGAATAAGTCACACACTCGTGTTGTCTTTGTTCTTTATATTAGTAGTTAGGAATGAGTTTGATTTATTAGGTTATTCGATTTCAATATTTTGAAAAATCGAATTATTTAGTGGGCAGTAGGCATTTTTCCCTGCCTAAAGAATTAGTTTTCTTTTTCTTTTTCTTTTTGGTTTTGGTCTGTCCGTTCTCCGCTCGCGGCCATGGGTTGATTTTCGTTGAGTGTTTGATTTTCCATATTTGTGCTTTCTTGGAATTGAGTTTTACTGAGAACTATGGTATTGGTTAAGCCTGCTTTCACTTCAAAGGCCAAAAGTGATAAGAACGACAACATGCAAGGCCATCCATAATCATAAGAAACTGAGTTTGTTGTGGCCAATTCTTCTCTAATTTCCTTTAGTTTCAAATGAGTAGGGGTGAGCATTCGGTCGGTTCGATTCAAAACCGAACCGAACCGAATAAACTGAAAATCGAAATTTGAGTGTTTATGAAAACCGAACCGATTTTGGTCAGAAACCGAACCGAACCGGTCTGATTCGGTTCGGTTCGGTTTGATTGATTTCGATTTTTAATAATTTTTTTATTTTTTACACTTTATTTTTAATATTTTAAAATTTAATTAAAATATTTTAATTTTAATATGATTTAATTTCTATATATTATTGAAAAAATATATTATTATTACTAATCGGTTTGGTTCGGTTTTTTCGATTTTTTTCTGATTAAAACCTAACCGAACCGAAATAATCGAAATTTTTGAAATTAAAAACTGAACCGAATCGAAATATATAAAAAATCGAATTAAATTTTCAAATCAATTCGATTCGATCGATTTTTTCAGTTTGAACCGAACACTTCTCACCCGAACGAGAATATCTTTTCTTGATAATAGTTGAGGTTTGTGCTACTTCGCATGCCCATTCCTTCTAAAGTTGGGCTGATGCTTTGGCTTGGCTAAGCTTTAGTGTGGATTATATGGTCAATTCAAGCTCTCTTTCATCCGAGTCGCACCTGTAGTTGGTAGGTTAGTCGGAGAAGGCTGCGTTGTGGTTCCTCTTCCAGATTAGGTCAACTAGAGATTATTTGTTGGTTGTGGGCTTAGTTTGTAATTGGTTTGCTTGAGGTTGGGTTCTTGAATAGCCCAATCTCCACCTCCTGTATTAAGAATCTCGGTAGTATAATAATTTTAACCTCTATTTTCAAATTTGAATTTATTAATTTTAAATAAAAAATTAATTAAATTAAAATATAAAATTAAATAAATATCTTATTTGATTTAATAATTATGAAGTTTCTCTAATCATATTTTAAATAAAATAATAAACATTTGATTTGTAAAGATGCTTTTGTACTTATAATCTTTTAAAAATAAGATGTAATAATCCAATCATGTGCATCCAAATCTACTAAAGATTCTTAGGAAAGATATTGTGACCCAATGGGAAGGCATAGGGACTTTCACAATTGTCCCAATAATCACTCTTAAGGCTATTTGCTTTATATTAACATTATATTTTTAAAAATATATATATTAGCATAATAATCCAATTATTTAGCCGTTTTAATTCTTTTACTACAAGTAAAAAAAAATTATTCTAAAATTACTCGTTCATATAAATACCTGAAAAAAGATAAAGAAATTTTAAACTTTCTCATTTTTCTAATGCTAAAATTTACTGAACGATTTTTTAAATTTTTTTAAAATTATATAATTATTTTAATTTTTCTCGACTTAATAATAATTCGCGGTGTTGACTAGACGTTTTGAGAATTCGATCTTTCAATAGCCTACTATTTATCTGATATTTTTAATGATCTATTGATTTGTCTGATATTTTGATGATATATGAACTTATATCGACATGTTTAGCATTTTGACAATTTATGATCTATTTAATTTCAATCCGCTACATAATAATTTTTTCAAATTATTATAAGAATGAAAAATTACTTTTTAATCCCTGAAGTTTAACGTAATGAACACTTCTGTCCCTCTATTTTGGCGACCCAACACTAAGTCCCTCACTTTCTTTTCTGTCCAAATTCGTAGTCCTTTCGTCCAAAATAGCTGTTTGGGACAAATGAATTGACAAAATTAACCCTTACTAAAAATTCCGCTATTTCAAAATCACAAAACTCAAACCCAAATGTCTCTTCTTCTTTTTCTTCTTCTTCTTCTTCTTCTTCTTCAACCGGAGAAAACATGAAAGAGAAAAAAAACAAAAAAAAGGAATTTCACGTTGAGAGAAGGGTATTTTTGGAAAAAATTATCACCTCACATTTGACTTTTTGACCAAACGGTTTAAATGGACGGAAGGACTACGAATTTAGACGGAAGAAAAAGTGAGAGACTTAAGTGTTGGGTCGCCAAAATAGAGGGATAGAAGTGTTAATTACGTTACACCTCAGGGACTAAAAAGTAATTTTCCCTTATAAGAATAATAAATAATTTATGGATTGTTTATATATAAACGTGATACATTGAATAAGAAGCTGAAAAGTCCTCCGTTAACCTTTAATTCTTAAGAACAACCTCCTACTGTGCATATGCAAACGCAACATTAAATAAAAAGCTTTCAAGGCTGGCAAAAAGATCTCATATCCCATTTAATATTTGAAAATATGAATTCTTATTCTTTGAAATCAATTATTTAATCCATTCAATATCAACTCAAATTAAAGTTAATCAAATATTTTTAAAACAAAAGAGTCAAAAAAACTAATATGAGTTGGATTTAGTAGAAAGAGTTAGATATCTCTTAAATAAAATCTTCAATTTAAATATTGTGAATGCAAAAAAAAAAAAAAAACTAATGGAAGAGCTCCTTTCATTAACAATGGTTTGATTCTGGATTAGTTAAAATCAATATAGGAATAAATATTAGGTCGATTTGGTTTAAAATCAAATTGAACTAAATAAATTAAATATTAAATTTTAGTATTTATAAAAATTGAATCGAATTGATTTTTAACATAAATTGAATTAAATCAAATCAGTCTGATTCAGTTCGATTCGATTCGATTTGATCGATTGGACTTTTTTATTTTTACACCTTACTTTTAGTATTCTAAATTTTAATTGAAATATTTTAATTTTAACTATAATCTAATATCTCTAAATTATAAAAAATAATATATTATTATCATTAATCGGTTCGGTTTGATTTTTTAATTTTTCTAATTAAAATTGTATCAAAATAATTTAAATTTATTAAATTAAAAATTGAATCGAAATGAATAAAAAAAATTAAATCAAAATTTTAAATTAATTTAATTTCAGTCGAATTTTTCGATTTTAATCGAATACTGCTCATTTCTAATATTAGACCGTAAGAGAATCTACTACCTAAAAATAAATAAAAAAAAAATGTTGAATTCTAAAATTACCTTCCAATCTACTACCTTTTTCAAGAATGAATTTAAGTATATATAATAAATATATAAAATTTGATACAAACATTAGGAATATTTAGTTTACCTATTAGATACGATTCATAGCTAATTGTAACTGATATATTTTTAATTATTTGATAAATTGTATCTAATCAGTATAGTTGATATGTAAAATGATTAATAAAAATATTTATTAATTTATTATAATAATAAAATAAACATAAAAAATATTAATTTATTATACAACATTTAAAATATTTAAAAATATATTTTTTTAAATATAATTATTTTAAAAATACATATAAATAATTTTTGATAATATAATATATTTAAAATTTATAAAATTTAATTACTTTTATGCATATATATAAATTTTTATCATGTTTTAATATTAAATAGTATAACCGATATGGTATATTATTCTCTCAAAATATGCCTATGAGCTATTATCAACCAGGCCTTGTAGCAAGGTTTCAAGACTCGTTCTTTGATGCCTTCCACCGACCTTAAGGTCCTAGACTTGACTGTCTTGACGTCAATCGAGGGATGGATTGGTTTTCTACTCGTGATGCTATCTTGGTCTGTAGAGACAAGATAGTCAGGTTCAAGGACAGGATGGGTCAGAGGTAGTCTCGTAGGTTGCATAGGAGGGGTTTGTCAGAGAATTCTAGCTCTTGCTGAGAGTTTAGAAGTCAGGTCAGGGAACCAGCCTCCGTATCTGTTGTTGAGAGAGAGTTTTTAGATGTTTTCTCATACGAACTGTCAGGTTTACTACCTGCTAGGAAGATGTTCTCTTTTAAATTGGTCAAGTCTTTAATTATAAGTATAATTCAAAATATTTCTATCATACATCTAATCGCGGAATCTCTTATCTATTGAAAATTTTAAAAGATATTCAATAATTGACTCTATCTTTTTATAATATAAAAATAAAAGTTTTAAAATAAATATTTTTATATCCTTATTATAAATTTATTTATTTTTTCAATAAATTATTGATTTGAATATCGGAATGATAATCTATAAGCGCTAACTACTTCGCTCTTTCTTGCACAGATTGATTAATCACATTTCAACTTTATTTTTTTTCTACATCAATAACTATCTTAATCATTATTTATAATATATTTAATTTATTATTATATTTTATAATTTTAAATAATATATTGGTATAAAAAGTAATTTAAAATTTTATAACTAATAAATGTTAAAAAGAGTTGCATATTTTAAATAAAAAATAAATCAAATAAGCTATAAGCTGGATTTACTTTTATATGAGTTTTATGATAATGTTATTTAATTAATATTTGTATAACTTATCATTTAAATATTATTAAACATTTTTAAAATAAGTAATTAAAATTTTAAAATAATTTATGAAATGATTTACTTATAATTTAAATTTATTAAGAAAAATGTTGACTCCATTTATTTTTAATTATAATCTAAGTTTATTAAATAAAGTAATTCATCTATAATATTTATTTTTAAATAAGTTTCTTTTTCATTTTATTTGACTTGTTTAATTAATTAATTATATATATATCTAGCAATGTTAAGTGTTTGAATCACTAACAAAAAGTATCAAATTCAAATTCGTATTTATGAATAAATTATTATTATTCTTAAAAATATAAAAATAATTTTTAGAAAATATAAAAATAATTAATTTAATTGAATTTTCAAAAAATATAAATTAAATAATTAATTTTAATAAAATACAGAATCTACTTATAATAATTTTTTATTCTACGCATTTCTAATTTGTCATATGATTTTATCATTTTTTTATTTTTTAAAATATATAAAGTGTAATAAAGACTTTGACTTTTTTTTTTTTTAAAATAGAGGTTGGGGGAGTCGAACCTTAGACCTTTCAAGGTTACAGGATGCACTTTTCACCAGACTAAGTCTTGGAGTGCATATTTAATAAATTTAAAAAAGTATTATTTTAAAATAATAAAAATATTTTATATTTAATAATATTAAAATTTGTGATATTCATAATTAGAAATCATTGAGGTTGACTATTTTCTTGAAATTAATTATATTATCAGCTGCTTCATTGTTAAACTCATCTGGACCGTCGGATTGCTTATTCTTCTGGTTTTTATTACGTTGGAGGTAATATAAATATTTGAAAATTTTAATAACCATTTAATCTTTGAAACAAAATATTTCAGAAATTAATTTTTAAAAGTAAAGTGAATTATGCTATTCTAAACAGTATCAAAATTAGAGAAAAAAATTAAATCACTTGAAAGAATTATTAGATTTTTTTTATTAAAAGTGATAAAGTAATTTATATATTCGATATTTATTAAATTTATAAAATTTAAAAATGAAATAAAATATCTTCAAAATTAAGCAAAGTATTAAGCTATTTAAATAAAGCATATTGAAGAAAAAAATATAAAATTTTTTTATTTTTATATAATGATAGGATTTTGGGCCTTGATCCATTGATTAATAGCATACATTCAGCGTCAACGCCTATGAATATTTTTTTAAAAAATATTTTCAATAGAAACGTGAGGGAAATGAATTTTTAAGTTTAAATTAAATTTATTTAAAAATCGAATCGAATTCGATCCAATTTTATTGCGTCGAGTTTTGAATAATTCACGAACAGTTTTATTCGTTTGTAATTCTGTATATATATATAATTATAATTTAATTTTATGTACATATTATAATAATAAAATAAATAATTAAAAAAAATCTGTAACTAATCTAATTTCTGATTATTAATATTCTGCAAAGAGATCTCAAAGTACAATTGTATCTTAAATATAATTAGGCTTAATGGAGGATTCATTGTACCAAGCTATTATTTTCCATTATTTAATTCTTCTTGTAGTTCGTTGCAACTGCTCACTATACAATATTAGGTCTGATCCCCTCATTTAAAAAAAAAATATTTTTTTTTATTATAAAGTCTTAGTACATACTTCCAAAAATTTAATTAAATAAAAGAGTGATTTTGTTCTTACTATCATTATCTTTTGGACAATATAATAAGATAATTTTACCTATTAAATATATAATTATAATTTTTTTATAATTTTTTTTAAATTCAATTTAATACATTTATCACTGAATTATGCTCATAAATTTTAATATTATTTTTATATATATAAATAATTTAATATTAAAGTTAATTTGCGAATTCATTTAAAATTTAATATTTAAATTAAAATGTAAAATATTATGCACATCCGAGATTTTTGGGTAAATTGATTAAAAAATAATAAATAATTAAAATGTGTGGTTTTGTTTTTTTTAGTACAAGAGGCAAAAACCTAATATTTGCTCTATTCAAATGATGATGTATCACCATTAATGGAGTTGGGGTCCACCGTATCTCTTCACATGTTAGGAATTTTTGAGCTTGTCCAAGAATAGTATCCTTTGACATTGACCTAACAATATTACTTCTCTACCTATAAAGTCAAACAGTTATTATAAAATTAATATTTTTATTTACTATTTATGGAGTGATTAATTTTTCATTTTCATCTGCTTTCCACTCAATTATATATATGAAAAAAAAAACAATTTTGAAAATAAAGAAATAATTTATTTAAAAATTAATTATTATTCACATTAATTAAAAAGTAATCAATAAATTTTAGAGAATATAATAAAAAAATAAAATAAATTGAAAAAATAACTATTTAATCTCAAATTTTGTGAAATTCATTAACTTAAAAAATTTATTAATTAGTTCTTTATTAATTTTAAGTATTAAATATTTTATTATTTAATATCTATAATATAAATAAAATTTATTAATTGAACTTTTAATTTTATAAAAATTAAACGAATTAGTTCATTCAATTAATAGTATTTTAGATTTTTCTCAATACTTAATAACTAAAATATTTTTAATACTTTAAAAATATTTTAATATATTTTTTAAAATTAAGAAATTAATTAGTGAAATTTTCTATATGATTGGTACTAAATAGTAATTCTCCTAAATAAATATCAAATTTATAAATACTCCATAATTCAAATATTATCTAAGTCATGATTTTACAAACCAAATATTTAATTTTTCTGATAATTATAATAGATTTATAATTAGCCTCAATATGTTTAATAGAAAATAACTTACATTTGAATTTTTAATTTCTGTATGAAAAATATTTTATTATGAAATAACTATTTTTCTTAGATTTAATTTGAAATATAATATTTATTGATAAATTTATATATATTTATACTAATAAAATTTTCAAAATAAAACAAATAACTTTATTTTCCTTTAAAAAATTTTAATTTTATTTTTTAATAAAAAATTTTAGAAAATATTTTAACTGAAATAAAATCAATATATATCAATTGTTTGGTGTTTTAAAAAATTATTTTTTTTAATGAAAATTGAAAATTTGAAGTGTAGAATTTGATGTCTCTCATATCTATTCAGATACACTTACTATCAGATTAAGTCTGCGGTGTTTTAAAATATTATTAAACAATTTAATTTAATTATTTGTATATTCGTTGGTTATTAGTTAAACTAAAAAGCTAACCAAACACCCCCTTAATATATTGTGCTAAAAAATTATTATTTAACTATATTTAGTAATGAAAAGTGTTATAATAATATATTACTCTTATTATTTTATTTTGGAGGAGAATTATAAGGTAATTTGAGATTATTTAAAATTTTTTAAAAAATAAGCTTGGCAATTTTAAAATAATATTTTTTTTTAATTGGTGGATTAAATTTTTTTTGAAAAGAAATAAATACATAAAAAATTGTTAAAAGGAAAAACATAAAAACTTAAAAGAACGAAATACTTTATTCTAATAAATTTTACATCATTCCAGCTCTTTTCAAGTAAGAGTGTAAATAATCCAAAATGAATTGAAAAATATTTAATTTAATTATTTCATTGCCAAGTAATTTGGCATTAAAGAAAGATGGTAGATAGTATTGTTAAAAATAAATTGATGATATGGCTGAACTGTAATTGATTTAATAAAGTTGTATTATGATTAGTCTACTTGCAAATTAGAGAATGTGAGGTGGTTGGTATTTATATTATTCACTCAATAAAACCGTACTGTGATTAGTCTCCTTGCAAATTAGAGAATGGTAGTTGGTGTCTACATTATCCATTATCCATTCCGATACTAAAATCAGTAAATTGAAAAGAAAAACAATTGAAGAGAAAAACGAATATAATTTTAGAATTCAAGAGTAGTGATATGAGAAAATAGCGTACTTTTATTTTTATAATAGTTCTCTTTTTATGCCGTAAGAAAGTGAGTATAAATATAACATTTCTGATAATTCGATGATAATGTGAATGATTCGTTGGTAAGGGATCTTCATTAGTTAATTGATTAGAAATCTCATGATCGCAGATATAAATAAATCTGTTGTATTATAACTATTTATAGTAATTTTCTTATGGAATTTCGTCCTGAAATTGGGAGGGTGAATTGTCCGATCTGAGTCCAATCTGAAGCGTTTGAGTCTTTTTCTCTATGGGTGAAATCGCTTATAAATTTATCAGATTTTTACCATATGATCTTGTATTACAATAACATGATAACTCTATCTGTATTACAATGATATGACAATTCTGTCTCCTTTACACGGGTCTTATGTGGAATAAGTAAGAATAAATGAAAATTAACAAATTTATATTAAAATTATTTTTAAAATTAAGAGATTTTAAGTTACAACTTTTGTACAAATATATTGTATTTAAAAAATAAGTATTTTTTTTTTATATTTTTGTATACATTGTTTTAGGAGTTTTTTTATTTCTAAATAATTGTTATTTTTATTTTAATACTTTATTTAATATATTTTTTAATTTAGGAGTATTTAATGAAAGGTAATATAATATTTTTTATTTGATAGTGGTGATGATGATGAATGACATGTCCATCAATGTACATACATATAAAGTGGTGGCAAAAACTACTTTATCTCAAATTATTTTGTTTAAGAATTTAGAAGGGAGAGAAAAAAAGGGGACCATTAGGAAGCAGAAAGCCCAAAGAGAAGGGGCAAAGAGAGGGGACCATTTTTGCCATTAACTTTATTTTTAATTTTTATTTTAGTTTTTATTTAATCATTATATTAAAGTAAATTCCTATATTAATTTGAGATATGGGTATTTAAATTTTTTAAAATTGGTATCAGGATCTTTTAGTTTAACGCTTAATCTTGTATAAATATTTAGTACTTTAGATATTAGAGGCGATTTATCGACTAGACATCCTAATAATCTGATCTATCGACCAATATCTATTAGACATTTTGAGAATTTAATTTTTTAATAATCTATCGATCTATTCGATATCTTGACAATTTATATCGATCTGTTTAATGTCTTAACGATTTATTAATCTATATGATGATTTATCGATATATAACGATTTATATGATATCTTGACGATCTATCGATCTGTCATAATTTAAAATTTAATTATAAAATATGAATAAATTTAATAAAGAATTGAGTGAAAAGCTCAAAATAGCTCTCCCCTCCAAGAATGAAAAATGAGTATTCCCAATAGATATTCATAATAAATTGTGATATGAATTAACAATATTATAATTGAATAATAAAATTTGATGGATAAAAATTGAAAATTTATAAATTAAAAAATGAATTATATTTTTTTAATTATATGTTAAATTTTTGGGAAAATTACTTTGTAGTCCCTGAGGTTTAACGTAATTAACACTTCTGTCCCTCTATTTTGGCGACCCAACACTTAAGTCCCTCACTTTCTTTTTTGTCCAATTTCGTAGTCCTTCCGTCCAAAATAGCCGTTTAGGACACGTAAATTGACAAAATTAACCCTCATCTTCTTCTTCTTCTTCTTCTTCTTCTTCTTCTTCTTCCCCTTTCTGCAACTTCTTCTTCTTCTTCTTTTTTCTTCTTCTTCTTCTTTCTTCTTCTTCTTCTTCTTCTTCTTCTTCTTCTTCTTTCTTCTTTTTTCTTTCTTCTTTCTTCTTTCTTCTTCTTCTTTTTGCAACTTCTTCTTCTTCCTTCTTCTGCAAGTTCTTCCTCTTCTTCTTCTTCTTCTTTCTTCTTTCTTCTTTCTTCTTCTTCTTCTTCTTCTTCTTCTTCTTCTTCTTCTTCTTCTTCTTCTTCTTCTTTTTCTTCTTTCTTCTTCTTTCTTCTTCTTCTTTCTTCTTCTTCTTCTGGAATTTCACATGGAGAGAAGGGCATTTTTGGAAAAAATTATCACATCTCACCTTTGACTCTTTGACCAAACGGTTTAAATGGACGGAAGGACTACGAATTTGGACGGAAGAGAAAGTGAGGGACTTAAGTGTTGGGTCGCCAAAATAGAGGGACAGAAGTGTTAATTACGTTAAACCTCAGGGACTAAAAAGTAAATTTCCCTAAATTTTTTATAAAACTGTAAAGTAATAAAATAAAATAAAATATGAAACTGGGTGACCTAATAGGGACCATGCATATTCCGATGACATTCTAGAGAAAGAAAATTGTGTCCCCCCAGACAGACCATGGCAGTTAGGGAAGGGTCCTTTGTCAATTAAAAGGGCATTAATCTTTTTAAAAGCTATGGTAATTTAAGTTTAAGGGCACATGCATGTATTATTTAGTCTGAGTAATTTCAGAAAATATTTATTTATCCACACCCAATATTTATATTTCATGTTTTTTTTTCTTATTTATTAATGGTTGGTTTTCTCACAATTTTTTTTATAAATTTATCTAAAATTATTAATTTAGATTCAGATCAAATAAATTTATTAAATGTAAAAAACAAGAGAGAATTATCCATACAATTTAAATGTAAAAACTCATATTTCAATATTTGAAGAAGATTACAATGTCATCCTAATAATAATCATGATTAACAAAATAAAAAATAAATAAAAGGGAGGTAGTGGACAAGATCCCAAGGCTGATAAATTTTTAGAAAAGAGGGAAAGAAATTAAGGGTAGGGACGAAGTGATGATGAAATTAGATAGGAGAACGTGTGAGGTTTCTGTTTAGGCAGACACATTCACTTCTCAATTCTCATCATCCACTTCATGCCCTCCCTCTTATAATTTGCCCTTACCCCATTTGTTTTCTTTTTTTTTTTTCCAAAAAAAGTAAATTAATTAAAAAATTTTCATTAAAAATACTCTAGTAACACTAAATCAACATTTTCTCAATTTTAAATAATTTTATACTTTTTTCCTCGCTGCAGATGAAAAAACTAATAACATTTCAGAAATTTAGAGTAAAGAATAATAAATTTTGGGAGTTTAAGTTAAATTATATTAATTTTTAAAAATTTAAATTAAATTATAAAAACATTAAAAGTTGCTAACTTTTTAAAATAAGTGTTATATAAGTTAAATAAAAATGTCAGAGGAATAAGACACAACATATCATTATAAAGAAAGGGACACTCACCAAGGAGGAAAAAAAGCTCAATATTTATGGAGGAGATTAGGGTGATTATTTGGTCAGTTCAGTTTAAAATCAAACTGAATTGAATAAATTGAAAATTAAAATTTTAGTATTTATAAAAATCGAATCGATTTTGATCAGAAAATGAATCGAACTGAATCGGTCTGATTCAATTCGATTCGGTTTGATTAGTTTTGATTTTTAATAATTTTTTTATTTTTTACATTTTATTTTTAATATTTTAAAATTTAATTAAAATATTTTAATCTTAATATGATTTAATTTCTCTATATTATTGAAAAAACATATTATTATCACTAATCGGTTCGGTTCTATTTTTTCGATTTTTTTCTGATCAAAACCGAACCAAATCGAAATAACTGAAATTTCTGAAATTAAAAACTGAATCGAACCGAAATATATAAAAAACAGAACTAAAATTTTAAATCAATTCGATTCGATCGATTTTTTCGATTTGAACCGAATACTGCTAACTCGTAGAATTTTAGATCTGGAGAGGTTATTAAAAAAACATAAAAATAAATATAAAAATTAAAACACAACTGACTAAAAGGGAAAAAGTAGACACAGGAGAAAATTATTATCGGTAACTATTCCAAGAATATCACAATATAATGAAAGAAAATTAGCAGATTAAAAAGAAAGAAAGGGGAGAAACTAAATTATAAATTTTGAAATTTAAATTTTAAAAATAATTTTGATAATTTATATATATATATATATATATATATATATATATATATATATATATTTTTTATGATATGAAATTTAATAGGGTTGCAAATATCTGAAGCAGATTTGCGTCGATAGAAATTTTATATGGATCTCTTTGTGCTCGATTTTAAAAATAGAACAACTCATAATATATGTAATTTTTATTAAAAAATAAATATATTATTGAAATAAATTTTGAAATTTGAAAAGAAAAAATTTCCAAAATAATATCACATAACCTTTATTTGACATAAAAAATTGTAAAAAACATTAATTTAATGTTTTAAAAAATGTTTTATTTGAATTGACCATATTTTTATTAAAAAAAACTATATTAAAAAATTATTTTCCATGGTAAGGTGGTTTCAAAATTATAAAATAATGATTAGATATTTGGCTAAATTTATATAATTATCACTGTTATAAATTATTATAATAATGCTGTTATAAATACGATAGCTGTAGGATAAAATTTTTTCTAAAATCGGACACGATCCGGTGCTTCTTCTACTCTTTTGTGTAATGAAGTGTCCATTTTCTTAATAATAATAATAATAATAATAAATTTGAAAATTAAAAAAAAAAAAAAAAAAACCAGGGTTGGCAGTCAATTTCTTACATGTCTCCACAAAACATGGTTTTGTAATCTTGCAGGTCTGGATTATCTGTGACAGCTTGTCCAATGTGTTCATATGCGCTGGGGAATCTTTTCTTTCTTTCTTTTTTTTTTTTTATTAATCTTCTAAAATTAAAAAAAAAATATTTACTTCTGCTGGAATTATCACATTGGCTCCAATTTGAATTGCATTCTTTTTTTATTTGAGGAAGAATAAAAATCCAATACAAATAATGTCCTATTATATATATAATAGGAGAGAATTTTTTCTTTATTATAAAAAAGATGAATATTTAAAATAAATAGATAAAAAAATTTAAATTCGATATTTTACTTTTTTAATAATTATTTAATTAATTATATTTAAAATTGTATTTGTGATTAATTTTGTGTAAATCTCAATATAAATATTTAATCTAATATTATTAAATTTAGTTTAATATGAGAGTGAGTATGAATTTCTGATAAATTTATTAGGGATATTAAAAAAAATTAAAGGTTTAGGTGAATCATATTTATATCAAACTCTTAAAATTTTGGATAGTAAAATTAAATATTTTTAATTTGTTATGATTATAATTAAGAAAATTAAATTTAATATAAAAAAATCAATGATAAATTATAATATAATTCTTAAAATTTTATATTATTAATAAAATATATAATTTTTAATTTAAATTTTATATTAAAATTAAATATATTTTATATTTATTATATATAATATTAAATATATTATATTGAATAAATATTTATTATAAATGAATTTTTATTATATAAAATATCACATATAAATAATATATATATATAATAAAATATTTCACTAGCTGATTCTCAATTTGAAAAAATATATTAAAAGTGACTAGTGAATCTCTCAATTTTAAAAATTATATTAAAATGTTTTTGACATTTTATAAAATCTACTAGTTAATCTTTCAGTTTTAAAATAATATTAAAAAATTTCTAATATTTTAAAAAATCTATTAGTTAATTTTTTAATTAATTTTAACGATTGAATGCTGCAAAAAAAATTAAAATATCTGTGATATGAAGATACTAATTATTAATTTTTTTAAAATTTGAGTAATTAATTAATAATTTTTTAAAATTATAGGAATTAAATAATAAAATACTTAATGAAAAATTAACGGAAGAATAAATAGTAAATTTTTTTAAATATTAAAAATTTTTTAATATATTTTTTAAAATTAAAATATTATTAGTGAATTTTTTCATATTATAAAAATTAATTCATATTTTTTCTTTCTTTTAATTAACTTTCTAATTATACCATTTTTAGAAATATTAAATTTTATTAAATATTTTAATAATTTATAAAACATTATTTTAAAAATAACATAAAATTAGAATTATAATAATAAATTTATATATTAATCATATATAAAAAAATTAAACAATAATTTTAAAAAAATAAAAATAAATAAAAATTATGAGATGAATAAAATATAATTTTATAAAAAAAATCATAAAAATTTATAAATATTTAAATTTAAAATTATCATAAAGTATAGAAGAATAATTCACTTTAAAAAAAATTAAATCACTTTTTTTTAATTAAATATCAATTTTAATATTAAAATTTCATTTAAAAATTTATAAATATTATATTATTATAAATTATAATTATAGATAATATTATATATATAAACTAAATAATATTAACTATAAAAATATATTAAAAATTAATTTATAAAAAAATAATATTTTCTTAATAAAAACTCAAGCAAAGAAAATATAAAAATTGTTAAAAGTCATTTTAAAATTAATACAAAATTATAAGATATTTTCTCAATTAATTTACAATATTATTTAAATTTCATATTTATATAAGAAAATTACATTTAAATTTTTAATATATTTTTTATTTTTATTACATATATTATATTGTCATAATTGTCTTTTTTTAAGAACATATTAAAAAACTTTAAAATATTTTTTAATGTTAGAGTTTGATCATTAGTTAATAAAAAAATATAAAATTATTTATGGTAATTATTAATATGAATTTAATTTACAATTTATTATCAAAATCGATTTTTACAAATATTAAAATTTTAATTTTTAATTTATTCAATTCAATTAAATTTTAAACTGAATCCACTGAATGTTGCTATTAAAAGTATAATTATATAAAATAATGAGATATTTTAATATAATAATTTTAAAATAGGGTTAAATTAATAAAATATTTAAAAACTTTGAAATATGATATAATTCTTCTCTCTACATAGAAGACCAGAGAATATAAGCATTGGTAGATAGTTAGTCCTATCTCTTAAATTCATTAAAAAGTTTAGTAATTAATTGAATGAGAAAGAGGTGTCACCAAATTTTGGAGATATGGTTGTTTGAATGTTGTGAAAAGTTGATGAGAAAATTGGAAGATCTGATGATTCACCCACTAAGTAGATGATGGAATTGATTATTTAGAATTATATATGGAGAAAAGGTCAATGGAAACCCATAAACAATGATGGACACTTGATTGCAAAAAAGATTTGATTTGGTTAATTCTCACGACACCACTGCGTATACATCACTCCAAATATATTGCTTTTCTCATCTGTGTTTCATACACAAATGGGAATGCACCAACATTTCCTTTCCCTTCAAGATTTTCGGAAAATCAAGTCTTGAACCAGACTCTGCTCCGCTAAATTGAGATTATCCGAGCGAATTCAATCCTTGGAATATTCCAGTAAATAAAATTAATAATAAAAATTAAAGGAAATCTAAATTTATATCATCTATGCTAATTGAGATTATGAAATTTTTTTAATTTTATTTTTATATAATTCAATCGCACCTGTAATCTTTCAAAATTTTAAATATTATTAATTTTTATAAAATTTAGGCATGTAAATATATATTTTAGAAATACATAATAATATCATTAATCAAATCTCCATATATATATATATATATATATAATTATTAGTTTTCTACAGAAGTATAGTATTATGAGATTCAATTATTATATTGTTTAGATTGTGTTTGAAAATTCTGAAAATGAAGAAATTTAACTTAATTTAATTTATTAATTATGATATTGGGAAGTTTAAATTTGTTAAATTTTGATTATTTTAATTAAAAATCAATTATTTTAAAGGAAATGCATGTCAAAAGTGATGATTTTGTAAAATTTAATTAATTTTTGTGCTCCTTCATTTCTTAATAAGTATTTATTTGATAATTTTTGTTTAGATGTGGCCAAAAAATAAAATTATATTGTAGTTGGCTAAATCTGTAAAAAAAAAAATATTAAATGTAAAGTGGTGGGTGTCCACAGTGATAACTCTGACACTTAAATTAGTAAATTGAAAAATAAGATAAATATAGAATTTGAAAATAATTGTATTAAAGATTTGTGTTCTCTTGCCTACGTGATCGTTCCTTTTTATATTGTAAAAAAATAAAGATAAATATAATATTTTATAGTAATATGACAATAATGTAAGAAATTTTATCGGATTAACTGATCATAAATTCCGTGATTATTGGTGTAATAAAACTGCTGGAGTATGAATACAAACAATAATTTTATACTGAAACTCATATTATTCAGGAGATAACGAGTTTTGATAATAAATCGGGTATTAAGATATTCAAATTTTTTTGTTTTCGTATGGAACCACATTTTCAATTCATATAATTTTATTTTGTGATCATAACTCATAATTTATTTTCAACCACCATGACTAATATCAGTAAGTTTATAATGATAATTTTTTTAAATATATCCTTATTAGTATTAATCAATACTATAATAAATTGTGTGGTTTTAACATTTCATACAAAAGGAATTTTAATAAAATATTAAGGCTTTAATCATGACTTCAATGTTAATGAAATGAGAAAAAAAAGACCTTTATTAAAAAATGGAGAGAGTAATTTTTTTTATTGAATGCAAAAAAGCTATTTAAATTATATTTTTGTCTTTACAAATATGAAAACAATAGATTTATTTCACTTATCAATTGTTTTAAATTATACCATTTAAATGAATTAATTTTATTATTTTTAAAAAATAATCCAAAGACATGATCTCCTTAAAAAGAAGCTCACTTGAATAGAATTAAAAGGATTGAATTAATAAATGAACTACTTTAAAACAACAAATTATAATTGCAAACAAATAAAAAATATATTCTTATAGAAAAAAAAAAACTTCTTAGCTATTATATTTTTTAGTAATAAATTAATTTTTTGCAAAAATAATATAGTAATAAAAATAAGCAAGTAAAAATAATAGCAAAATTTTCCTTTTTGCTAAAATCAATATATATGTGTTATTATTTTTAAAAAGTGATATATATTAATTTTGATATATTTTAATTTATGAAAAATAAATGATAAAAATTATTTTTTTTAATACTTATAAATTTAGTCTAATAGTAAGTGTATCTGAGTAAATCTGAAAGGTTTTAGATTTTACTATCTCTAAGTTTTTTAAATTTTTTTTTGAAGTGGTGGGGAAAATGCAATTATGGAAACATCCCTTTCTCCAACAAAGTTAAACACCGATTTTTCAAAACTTTTATTTTGTCAAATGACTAATCAAAGCCAAAGAAAAAGAGATGCTCAACAATTCAACACTAAAAGTTTGATGCTTCTTTTTTCTTTCTTTCCTTGTTCATGGGTTTTTTTTTTAATTTTTATTTTTATAAATATAAAATTTCAAACTCAAAATTACAAATAAAAATTAAATTAAAATAAAAAATTATCTTAAATTAATATTTAAAAAGTTAATTTATTAAATACAACAGTCGTACTATAAATTAATTTAAAAAAAATATTTGTAATAAAATTATTTCTCATATTTAAATGTCAAATCACAAAGATTACAATTTTGACGTGGAAATATCCTAAGAGCAATATGGTCTTGTAATTCTAGAAGGTCAATCTAGTGTGATTTGAGATCATATGCTATAGATTCTTTTACCCATTCCCCATGATTATTTCTTTGAACAAATTTTATTATTTTTATTACGAAAAAAATAAGAAGAATAAAGCTAAGAGATCTGATAAGTAAATTCTTGGAAAATCTCCTTTCATGTTGATGAAACTTCTCAGAAAAAAATGTGGTGGTGAATTTCTGTGTAGTATAAAATAAATAAATAAAATTATTTAAAAAAATAATTAAAAAAAATGAAAAATAGAAAGGTAGGATGTAAATGAATAAAATCTTTTATGAACTATTCCATGTTCGGTTCGATAAAAACTCAATCGAACTCAATTTAATTTCTAAACAAGTTAAATTCAAGTTTCATAATATTCAATTTGTTAAGACTCGTGAGCTCCATTCATTTCTTAATTTATCAGTCGGTTCGCGAATAGATTCGTAAACAGTATTGTTAAGTAAACTGAAATTATTATCATAAGAGAAATAAATTCAAATTCTGCATATATTTTCATGAGTCAAATCTAAATTTTTTAAAATTTAACTCTATAAAGTTTAGTTAAACTCTTAAACTTGTATGTATTTAGATTATTAAGATTTAAAAATTTATATTTATAAGCTTACGAATTAATTTGTAAATATATTTATTTAACTAAAATTATTTTAATTTTAAACTTATTAATTTTAAATTAAAATTCATTATACGTGTAAATAAATTAAACTATTCTTAAATTATTCGAAATTAAACTCGATAAAAACATAACTCGTCTAAACTCGTTTGCTAAACGAGTTAATCTTGAATTTTTTAATACTCGACTCGAGTTCGAAATGAGTAAAATTTGAATTTAATTCAAACTCGAACAAATTTTAAAGAATCAAATTTAAATTTTTTATTGTTCGGTTCAGCTGGGTTCATTTACTCTCAATACAATGAAAAACATAAACAAAAAAAAAAGAGCGGAGAGCTGTGGGTGAAAATCAAAAGGATGAAAGAGAAAGAGAGATCCAAGAACAAAAGAAGGAAAGAGATATCTAAAGAGAAGGAAGCCAAAAGTTTAAAATTATTTATTTTTAAACATATTAGCTATATTTGATAATTTAATAAAAAATAATAAAATTATGATTAATTAATAAAAAATATATTAGTTAAAATTATGGTAAGTCTTACTATTAAATTTAAAATAATGAAGTTTTATTTATTTGGTGCACTTTATATATTTAGTATTTAAGCTTTCTATTATTATTTTTTATTTTTTATTCACTTTTTATTGTTAAATGAGTCATTTATTATTTCATTTAATTATAATTACTTATATATAAAGTAAATTTATTTCATTAAAAACAAAACAACATTTTCTTTCCTCTAAGCAAGGTTGTTCTACTACGAGCTTGGTTCCAAAGCAATCTCCCCATGTGAGTGGATACACTGAATTTGCTCCTTCATGATGATTAATAGATGCTTGTTAATAAATATATTAAAAAAAATTACTATTTAATAAAATTTATTAATTAATTTTTTCATTTAAAAAAATATATTAAAATATTATTGATATTTTAAAAAATTTACTACTTAATTTTTATTAATTTTACTATTAAATATTTTATTATTTAATTTATATAATTTTAAAAAATTTATTAATTAGTCTTTCAAAATAATTTTTTAAAATGATATAGATATTTTACTTTATTTTTAAAAATTAATAAAAACCGAGCATGATTTTATTTTTTAAATGATAATTTTATAAATTATTCTTTCATTTTAAAATAAATTAATATAAAAAATTAAATTAAATTCCTGTAAAATCTTTTAACTCTTAAAAAGTGACTGTTTATATAAATTAATCCACTTTATAAGGGTGTGAATCACTTTCTTTGTTAATTAATTTATTTTTTAAAAAATATGAATTATTTTTTTATTAATAAAATATTATCTGTTAATTAAAATTTTAATATTTTTAATATTAAAAATATAAAAAATACTTTTTTCTATAAAATATTTTATGTAAAAAATGTAATTTTAAAATATTATTTATATCCACAAAGACTCAGGTAACGTACAAATAATAATAATAATAATATAATTTAATTTTTTTATGTGAATCTAAATGCTTACCTGCATTGTATAAAGAAAAAAAAATTAGGAGGGGATTAGGCAAACCACCTAAGTAAGGATAGAGAGAGAATGAAAATGGAAATATTTTCTGATTTTTAATAGTAAAAAATTTACTTTTTAAAATATTTATTTTATTAGCAAAATAATATTTCTGTTAAAATAAAATATTAAAAATTAAATTATTTTTTATTAAAATGGTAGAGATTAAATTATAAATTTTATTAAATTTGAGGGATTGTATTGTAATTTACAGAGATGGTATGGGATGGGATGGGATGGGATGGGCATGGGAAGCAAATCTTAAAAGGGAATCAAAGCGAGAAAATTGGCCTGTCTTTGGCCACCACTACTCCCCCACCTGCTCAAGATATGGTAAGTGCCACATGATTTCACATTACATGCTTACATCACCTGTATCTCTTCTCCAGATTTTTATGGGTCCCACTTCCCCTCTCCTTCTTCTTTCCCTCTTGCTTTCCTCCAAAACTTCTCATTCCCATTTTTTCTTCTAAATGTCAATATTGTGAGGATAACTCATGTTTATATGTAAAAATTAAATACGTTACAAATTTATGTTAAAATTTAAAATAATAATAATAATAATAAAATGTCAAATTGGGAAATTTGATTTTATTCAATTTTTTTTTTCTTTTATTACATGCAGTGTCTCATGGTCATAATCTCACAGCTCACATATATAAATAGAAAACTCACCACCTTTCCTCCTCTCCTTAACATTTCTATTTCCTATTTTTATTCTTTTATTATTTTGCTATTTTTCTTTTTACATTTCTTCCCCTCTAATTTTATTCAATAATCATCTTGGAAATTTTGCAAGATTTGGAAAGAAATCTGGTCGGATCTTGCTTTGTGGGGTGTGGATTTTGTTGGGTCTCATTTCAAATACAAAACAGCCTCTTCCCTTCCTCTTCTCCTTCCCCTCTTCTTCCTCTCCTCCTCTGTAACACAAGCCATTATATCAATCCACAATAGCAGGAGGAAAAAGAAGAAGAAGAAGAATTTTCTTTTTCTTGGTCTTCTCTCCTTTGTTTGTTATTCTTGATTTTGTATTTTGGATCTTCAATTTGCTGCAATGTCCTTAGCAGCAGACTCAAAGTTTCATGTCTTAGCTGTTGATGACAGCTTAATAGACAGAAAACTCATTGAGAGGCTCCTCAAGATCTCATCATATCAAGGTACTATTATTTTCCTAGCTACCAAACAGAAAATAACAAGGGGAAAGATTTTTTTTCCTTCGTGGTTATCATCGTTTCGATTGTTTAGGTTTTGTTTCTATTGGGTTCTGATTCAATTTCATATAATTTCAGTTACTACAGTTGATTCCGGTAGTAAGGCTCTACAATTTCTGGGTTTACATGAAGATGAACAAAGCAACCCAGAAACACCTTCTGTTTCTCCAGAACATAATCAGGTACAGTTTCCTTTCCTTTTTTGATTTTCTTCTAAATGTTTCAATGTCAGGAATTCCTGATTTCCCATGATAATTTTCCCAAATTTTCATTCTGGGTTTCTGAGATTTTCTCACCTCTGTTTGGTTTTATTTGGTTTTCCAGGAAGTGGAAGTGAATCTTATCATCACAGATTACTGTATGCCTGGCATGACAGGCTATGATTTGCTCAAGAAAATAAAGGTATGCTTTTTGGCTTTCTATTCTTTGTCTCTATTCTCGGCCATCATTACATGCCCTTTTCTTTTTCCTAATCTTTCCGAATAAGATCCATTTCTATTATTGGAAGCATTGCTTCATTGAAATTCTTCCTAATTAATGAAAATAATTTCTTTTTTTTTTTTAAATTTTCCAAATCGGTTTAATTTAGTAGTTGTGTATAGATAGATTCCTATTTTTGCCCCCTGGCTATTTTTCCACCTATTTTCAATCCAAGTAAATCAGGGTCAATGCAATTGTTGATTGTATGCACATTTTCTTTTTCTGGGTTAGAGAGATTTATGGGTTTTCCTTCATATTCTCTGACTTTCCAGGAATCTTCATCTCTGAGAAACATACCAGTAGTGATAATGTCATCTGAGAATGTTCCTTCAAGGATCACAAGGTAAAAAAAGACTAAATCAAGCTAGATTTGGATTTGTTCTTTGCTTCTTTTGGGAAATTTGAGGAAGAGAAAGTGAGTGATTATTGTAATTTGGTAACAGATGTTTAGAAGAAGGAGCAGAGGAATTTTTCTTGAAGCCAGTGCAGCTTTCAGATTTGAACAAGCTTAAACCTCATATGTTGAAAACAAAAGTAAACACCCAGAAACAAGAAAATGAAGAAATCAATGAAGATGTAGGAAAATCAGAAAGTTGCCCACAACTGCAGCAACAACGACCATCACCATCACCACCGCCGCCGTCACAATCACCACAACAACCACCAGCCAACAATAACAAGAGGAAGGCTATGGAAGAAGGGCTTTCACCAGATAGAACAAGACCTAGATACAATAACATCACCACTATGGTCTGATAAATCATGAAATCTTTTATTATGATCATTATTGATTTTTCTTTTTCATCCTTTAACAATGTAATCCAGATAACCTCTTTTTTTTTTTTTTTTTTTTTTTTTTTTTTTTTTTCCCTTGTAGAAGTTAGTGGTGGTTGATACAGGCTGAATAGCAGTGTAGAGATAGAGCTGTTTCATGTATACATTTTACATGAAAATATTTCATTCCAATTTTGTTTTGCTAATTAAAGCCAAAAGAAATTGAGAGAGATTTTTTTTATTTAATTTTTAAAATTTAAAAAAAATTAATCGAAATAAAAATTAAATCGAATCAGTTTAGATTAAAGTAATTTCAGTCGTAAAATAAATGAGAGTAGCCTCCATTAATGAACATTTTTATTCATATTATAGATAATTTTATTTAATATTGTCAATTTTATCAATAAGACAACATTCAATTATTAAGAAAAATAAATTGAAATTAATACTTTATTATTATTATTATTATTATTATTATATGATTTTAAAAATTGTAATTAAACAATGATAAGATTTATTTTTCATTTTAATAAATTAATTTAGTATGAATTATATGGTAGGTCTACCGATGATGGCCATGGCCAAGGCCCAAACCTTGAATTTCTCTTCTACATTAGTAGAACGAAATTTCTTTTTGTCATCCTGACTACTGAACTTTATAAAAAAAAAATTGACATCTTGACTTTTTAAAATATTTCATGGTATATTTAAATTATTTAAAAATATAATTAAAAATTTAAGATAATCTTACAGTCTTAATACAAAGTAGTATATATTATAAATGCGTTAATAATGTTTTATAATCTCTAAATTATTATAGAAAATCACTAGAGTCAATAACCTAGTACTAAAAATTATATTAATATGTAATTCTTGAGTTTTAATTCAGAAGATTTAATATTTAATTTCAGGATATTACCATTATTAACAAGTAAATTTTTATATTTTTAAAAATTTATTAAAACGTTTTTTTTTAACGAAATAGTTGTTCTATCTTTTTTTTTCGTTAAAAATAGTTAAAAAATAATAAAAAAAAATTTTAAAATTCAATTTTACCCTCAAATAAAAAATTTTTATTTAATTATTGAATATTGTCATTATTAATAAGACAGTCTCTACATTTTAAAAAATTTATTAATACGTCCTTATCTTTTCTTAAATATATTAAAATATTATTATTTTTTTCAAATCTATTAAAACATCATTGTCTTTTTTTAAATATATTAAAACGTTATTATCTTTTCTCTCCGTCAATAAAATAATCCCTCCTTATGAAAAAAAAAAAAAGAAAAAAAAGAAAAATTTAGTGTTTTACTATAATTTTAATGATAAAAATAGATAGAAGAATTATTTTGTTAACATATATAAAAGATAATTATGTTTTAATATATTTATAAAAATATAATAACTGACTTGTTAATAATAATAATATTTTAAAATTAAATAATAAAACTCACTATTTATTATACCTAAAAAATCTTTTCCCTATATTTAAATTAATCTCAAAATACTTTATAAGTTCTACAAATATTTTAAAAAAATTTTAATTTTTAAATAATTTAAATATATGATGAGATATTCTTCAAATTAAAATATTATTTTTTAAAATAAAATTTAAGGATACAAATGTATTTTTTCTGTCTTGTATATTAGTCAAATTGATTAAATTGATCATCGGTCTATAGCTATTCTAATCGTAGCCAAGGCATATGCTCTTGATCCTTGGAAACCGAGATCAAGTCCCCCTCCCACTACTGTGGAGTGCCCTTTGAGGGCTTTACAAGGCTAAAAGATGTGCTTAACAAAATTTTAATATTAGTCCAAATCATTTTTTATTTTTTTAATTCTTTTTATTTAGTATATGTATTTTTTGTAAATTCTTTCTAATTGATCAACTGCACAATTTTTAGAACTTTTATTTTGACATCATTACCTATAAGTTTTCTTATTCAGCAATTAACACATCCATCCAACTTCATGTTTAATCCAGTGAGGGATAAAAACTTATGATTTTTTCAGTAAAATTTCAAACAAATTTAGCAATAAGTCAAATTATTTTTTTATTTCTTTTCACAAATCATCAATAATATAATTAATTTATATATTAATTATTATAATTTTTTAATAAATTTAGATATTTAAGAATGAGATTTACACAACTTCTCTTTCTATTTTTCTTAATTTTATTTCTGTAATATGGTATCAGACCAAGCTTTTTTTTTTTTCATTTTAAATTTTCTTTCTATTTTCTCAAGAAAACTTATAGCTACCTATTAAGTTAGTTATTATCTCCAAAACCCTTCCAATTCTTATTTCTTGCATCCGAATGAAAATCCGATCTTAGTACTAGTTTATCCACCCCTTACTGTATTAAATTACCACTCATGGGCTAGGATAATGCGAATGGCCCTTACTTCCAAGAATAAACTCAAGTTTATTGATTGACTTTATCCCCTCCCGTTAAGACGGATCCTATGTGCTCTATATAGGAGCGATGTAATACAATGGTGCTATCATGGGTTACAAAATCGTTATCTCATTCGATTGCTCAAAGTGTTTTTTAGATTGATAAATCTATGGATGTGTGGAATGACTTGAAAGATAAATATTCACAAGGGGACATCATTCGCATTTCTGACCTTGAATAAGAGATATATGGCTTTACACAAGGTGAGCTTTCCGTCACTAAGTACTTCACTCAATTGAAAACTCTTTAGGATGAATCGGTTAACTTTAGACCCTATCCATCTTGTTCTTGCCAAACACCATGTGTTTGTGGTGCTGTTACTATAACTTAAGATTATATGAAGAGTGATTATGTAATAAGATTCTAAACTTTTCCATCCATAAATAAAGTATTTTCTTTAGTCTTGCAACAAGAAAGACAACAGTTGAATAGAGTAAGTATTGAATCAAAGACAATAATTACTAAATCTTTTAAACCTGAGAATATTAATGGCAATTCTAGAAATCCTTATAGTAGAAAGGATTTCTGCTATGGCAAGTATAATACTAATCTTAGATACAAAAGTTCTTATGGAAGAGGAACATCCTATGAAGGGGAGGTCCTATCAAATTTTGTACTTACTATGAAAAACAAAGACGTACCACTAATACTTGTTGCAAGAAGCATGGTTTTGTACTACGATTCGAATTCAAGAACCTAATTTACTCTACTAATAGTGTATTTTCTGAAGGCATACCTATTGGTAAGATACAAGATGGCAATGCAACTGCTTCTATGATAAATTTTGCCCAAGATCAATCTATTCCTATAAATTTTACTCAAGATCCATATTGAAAGTTGGTATCTCTTATTTAAGACCAATCTCTAACAACTCCTACCTCTAAACAATCAACTAGCCAAGCCAGGTAGTCCTTTCCTCTAATCCTTATTCCACTGCTTTAATTGAATCATCTAAAGGTAATTATGTGGTTCTCTGTTAAGCATCACCTCTATGGATCTTGGATATGAGAGCTACTAATCACATTTATTTCTCTTTGTCAGCACTTTTAAATTATAGATATATTAAACCTGTGTATGTAAAGTTACCTAACGGGTCTTAGGATATTTCAGATATAATATATTTTTCTTTCTCATTCTACTTAATAGTCATTCTTTATGTTTTTGTTTTCACCTTCAATCTAATCTTTGACACCAAGATAACTTCTTGTTTGAACTATTGCCTCATATTTAAAAGTTCTATCTATCTTATAAAGGATTTAACTACTTGGAAGATAATTGGTTTAGCTAAACCAAATTCACTAATACCAATATTTTTTTCACCTGCTTCATTATCCACTGTAAACTCTACTTTTCTCAACATAATTTATGGCACTATAGACTTGGACACTTTTCATATACTAAACTTATTGTAATACACAAAGACCGTCATTTAGTTACTTGCAATTCTTTGAATATGTCTTGTGATGTATGCCACTTTGCTAAACAAAAGAGATTACCTTTCACTTCAAGCACTTCTCTTACTTCTGAAATATTTCAACGGGTTCATGTTGACATTTGGGGGCATTTTTCGTTCATTCAATTCATGGTCATAAATATTTTCTAATACTGGTTGATGATTTCTCAAGACACACATGCTCATTTTTAATGAAGTGTAAGTAAAAAACTAGACGTTTTTTACAAAGTTTCATTCATCTAGTTGAAAATCAATTTCACACCACTATTAAAACACTAAGATTTAAACATGGACTTGAATTTCTTATGATGGCCTTTTTTAATTCCAAAGGGACAATTCATCAAACTTCTTGTCTTATAATCATCTCTCTCCTTCATATACTTATTTCATACTATTCATTTCAACTCATGTTGAACCAAAGACTTATTCTGAGACCGTTATGCATGCACAATGAAAGCAAGCAATGGATGCTGAGATTGCTGCACTACAGCACAACCATACTTGGACACTAATTAATTGACCACAGGGAAATACTCCAATTGGCTACAAGTGGGTATTCAAAATCAAGTACAAATCAAATGGTAGCATTAAAAGATATAAGGCAAGATTAGTGGCCAAAGAGTATACCGTCAAATCTAGAACCACAAGGTCGGCTGGAAGGCACCTACTCTCTACAAACACTGGACTAAACCGATAGACTAACTCTGCCACTAACGGGTCACACTTGGGTCCACTGACCCATAGGGGACACTCTAACCCAGAGACCATCAAACCCAACCTCTCAACGGCTCTCGGAGCAACAAAAGAATGAGATGCACTAGGGTCCATTAAGGCACACACATCTGAACAACCAATGATGAGATTACCTGACACCACGGTGTTTGATGCATTAGCCTCCTGCTGTGTCATAGTGAAGATCCGTGCTGGAGCTGATGGAGCTTCACCCCTGAACCCGCTAAAGAAGAGGTTGTCCCTCTCCCTCTGCCTCTGCCACTGGCCTACGTCGCGGCTAGAGCTACTGGCTGAGCTACACTACCAGAAGCTGTCTGCTGGGACTGTGCCATAAAAGCTGCTCTAGGACACTCCCGTGCCATGTGTCCCTCCTGCCCACATCTGAAGCAGGCTGTCGTCCCAAACCGACATACTCTCTTGTGTGGCTTCCCACACCTCATACATATTGCACTGTCTGTACCTGAGCTCGAGCCACTTCCTAATCCCAGACTTGACTTTATCTTATTCCAGAACTTGTTCTTCTTGGACTTGGCTTTACCCCACTTTTTACTGCCTGAAGCTGCTGCACTCAGAGAAGAAGGGTCTAACCTTCCCCCACATGGGGTCTTGGAACCAAAAGGTTGTGCCACTGACTGCTTAACTGTCCCCTGAATGATGGCACTAGCCTCCATTTTCCGGGCCATATCCACTATGGCATGGAAGCTCTCCCTTTCTGCTGATTGGATCAAGGAGGAATACCTGGAATGAAGCTTCATTATATACCTCCTTGCCTTCTTTTTATCTGTATCAAAAGTGTGCCCTGCAAACGGCAACAGCTCCAAGAACCTATCTGTGAACTCTTCTACACGTTGAGAGTTTGGGTTTTGTGATTGGGTGGAAGGTGGATTGGCTTCCGGCTGAAATCATTCTGCTACTCGTCATATTTCTGTGTTTTCTTGGTGATGCTCTGCAACTTGCTCTCAAGGTATGAGTTGTATTGAGCGGATGAACATCCAAGTCACATATTTAAAGAGCTGGTCCCAAGGAGGAGAGAAATTATTACATATCCGTACAATCTATAATGACTCAAGCAATTGAGAAAATTTATCTAAATTAGTTTTAATAAATTTATAATATAAATACATAAATTTGATTTTTATTTTACATTATAAATTTACATAAATTCAATTTATATATATATAGGATTTTATAATTAAATATTATGGCGATCTTGATACATTCTCCCCAGTAGCTAAAATGACCACAATCAGATTAGTTTGGCTTTAGCCTCCATTACTCATTGGCACCCACAACAACTAGATGTTAATAATGTATTTTTGCATGGTGAGCTTGATGAAGGGGTGTACATGACATCACTACCTAGTTTTCATTATTCTAAAGCTAATCAAGTATGCAAGTTACAAAAATCCCTATATAGTCTCAAACAAGCAAGAAGACAGTGGTTTTCAAATTTATCTCAAGCACTTATTAAGTGTGGTTATTGTTAATCAAAATCTGATTATTTTTTGTTTGTTAAGCTGATCAATCCTTTACAAAAATTCTTGTTTATGTAGATAGTGTCATCCTCACAGGCAATGATATGACTGAGATAACTAAAATGAAATAGTTTCTGGATAACTCCTTTAAGATAAAAGATTTGAGAGATTTAAAGTTCTTTTTGGGACTTGAAATTGCCAGAAACAACACTAGCATTTCTCTATGCCAGAGGAAATATGCCCTTGAAGTCTTTTCTAATATAGGTTATTTGGCTTCTAAGCCAGCTAATACTCCTATGGACACCCATTTGAAACTCACAGTATCAGGTACTTTGTTTAGACCTGAAGACTCTTCTTCTTACAGAAAAACAATGGGGAGACTACTCTACTTAACTATAATAAGACCTGATATTCCCTTTGCTACACAACAACTCAACCAATTCCTTTCGAAACCAACCTCAGCTCATCAATAGGCCTTGCACAGAGTATTAAGATATGTTAAAAGTACTCTTGAAAAAGGTCTCTTCTTTCCCTCTTCTTCAGAAATTCATATAAAATCTTTTAGTGATGTTGATTAGGCTAGTTGCACATTTACTAGGAGGTCAATCAGTAGTTATAGTGTTTATTTTGGTGATTCTTTGATAAGTTGAAAATCAAAAAAACAAAACACTGTAAGTAGATCATCTTCTAAGGCTGAGTATAGAGCTGTTGCTGCCATTATTTGTGAACTACAATGGTTATTCTATCTTCTTCATGATCTCAAAATCTCTCACAACATGCTTGCAATTCTTTATTGTGATAACCAATCTACTTTACACATTGCACCAAATCCAACTTTCCATCAAAGGACCAAGCACATTGAAATTGATTTGTCACATTGTTAGAGAGAAAGTTACTTCTAATCTAATCCATCTACTTCATGTTCCCTCCAATTCTCAACTTGTTGATATATATACCAAAAGCATTATTAGTTTCTCTATTTAATACTGTAGTATCCAAGGTGTGAATGATAAATATTCATTCTCTAATTTATGGGGGATATTAGATAATATGGTAGTTAGTTAGTTAACAAACAGTTAAGTTATCTTTTATAATCGGTAAGTTAGTTAACGAAGAACTAATATGTAACTCAGCTGCTTTATATTAGATAAAGCTCTTCTCTCTGTATATAAGCAGATTCTGAAATGAGATTTACAGAACTTCTCTTCCTATTCTTCTCAATTTCATTTCTATAATAAAAATAAATTAGGATAAAATCATAAAATGCAAGATTGATTAATTTAATATGTTTATTAAAACTCTACATAAGCTTATTTTGTTAACAATAAAAATTCAGAGGCAGTTAGTAAAATTTATAGTGCAGTCAATTATATGTATCATTAATTTTTACTTTTTTTGATAAATTATTAATAATATGACTAATTATATTTAATCATTAAAATTTTTATAAATTCTAGTGTTAATAGGCTAAATATAAATATTTTTTATATGTAAAATAGAATAGATTTTATTTTGGTAAAAGATCTATTTGGCCATTAAAATATGTACAATAAGCATAAGCTCTTAATTTTTTAAAATAATCTCTTGGGAATATATAAACCTTTTAAATTTAAAATGGATAAATAAAACCTTCTAACTTTTAAAAATAGATTAAAAGAGATTGGAACTCACTTCCAGAAGTTATTTTTTATTAAATATTTTAATAAAATTTAATTATCTAAACAAAAATAAATTATTTTTTTAAAAATTTTATTCGACTAATAAATTAAGAAAATTAGTTTTTGGCATATGGTTGGATTAGCTTTTAGCTTGGTAACCAAAATAATTAAACTAACAAAAATTTTATTTTTATTTTTTGAAATGGAATTTTAATTTTATTATATTATTCTTATTAAGCGTTATTTACATAAAAATTTTTTAAAACTTTTTGCTATTTTATTTAATCTAAAATTTTAAAAGTTGATAAAATTATCAAAATCGCACGATGTACTGTAATTGTATTTAATTTTAAAATTTAAATTGAAAAAATATATTTTATTAACATGACAGTACACATGACTTAATATATTTTAAAATTTAATTTAAAATTATTAAAATTATATATTTTAATGTAATTATATCTAATTTTAAAACTTTAATCGAAAAAAATATATTTTACTGATGGAGCAATGCCATGTGGCTATATAAGTATGTTTTGCAATTGTATCTAATTTTCACAAATAGATGGTGAATTTTTTAAAAATTTAAGTAAAAGTATTAATTAAATAAATATAATTTTAATATTTTTTAGAATTTAAAATTTTCTAATTGAATTATTCTAACCAAATAAAACTTTAATATAACTAAAAAGATTTTAAAAAAATAACTTATACTTGAGATTATTTAGATTATTTCTTATATAACTAACACAAATTTTCGATAACGTGGACAAAGTGATTCTTAGATGTATAAATTGAAAAATACAGAGATGAAATTATTGGTTTTTAAAAATAGACATTAATTTATTAATTTAAATATAATTAAGGAGATAAATAATAATTTATTTTTTTATTATTGAAAGCAATAAAATATCAATTTTTTTATTAAGAAAAATGACATTTTTTTCTCCCTCCATCCCCGGCGCATCTCATTCCCAATTTCTTGGAATTTGGGAAGCGCAAATTACACTCCGAGGTCTCTTGGGTTGCATTGTTGGTTACTATATCCGAGGAACCGGGGATGAAATTAGCAACAAATCCTGCAGTTGGGATTCGTGTCAGGATTTGCTTGGTCCCTGTAGGACACCAGCAATTTGTACATCAAGGAACACGAGGAAAAGTTCGTAACTTTGCCTGCGGATCATAGCCAATGAAAGGCAAAAGGTATCGGAAAAAGAAAAATACCAATGTCTAAATATTATTGGATAAATTATAGATAAATTTTTATTTTTAAAATTAAAATTTTAAATTTTAAATTTATTTAAATTAAAAAATTTGTTATTAATAAAATATGTTAATCAATTAATTGAATATGAACATGTTTAGTTTGAAAGATCTTATAATTTCTTAGGGGTAAAGTAGATATTTTCATATCCCTAATAATAATTTTTTTAAAAAATAAATGGAAAGACTGTTTGTTAAATGGATTTAAAATTTAGAAATATAAATATTTAATTTTAAAATTTTAAAAATATAAATATTTAATTTTAAAAATATAAAAAATAATCTATTAATTATATTAAAATTTAAAAATTAAAATATAATTTATCCAATATTATTTCATATATGAATTTAATATGAGCTTATCTTTTATTAAAAAAAATTATATATAGATATTTAATTTTTTAGTAAGGAATTCATTTTTGAGTTCGTGTTTTCCGTAACATATCATTTTATTTTTGTATATGGACTGATTCGACTTTTGAAAAACTCCTATTTATGTGGGAATGCTGTCAAGCCAAATTGATGACAGAAAAAGATAAAAAGCAACTATTTATAAACACACAAGATAATTTTTAGGAAAAATTAATATTTAATCTTTATAGCATAAAAATATTTATTAAATAATTTTTTAGTTTTAAATATATATTAAAATATTTTCACATTTTATAATGTTTATTAATTAATTTTTTAATTAATTTTATAGTTAAATATTTTATAATTTAATAGTTATAATTTTAAAAAACTTTATTAGTTTGTACTTTAAATTTTTAAAACATTTGATTAATTAATCTCTTTGTATCGTGAGTATTTTATACCGTTTTACAATATTTAACGCGATTAAATAATAAAATTTTTAAAATATTAAAAATATTTTAATATATTTTTAAAATTTAAAAAATTAAATAGCAGATTTCTTTATATTTTTTTACAATATTTAACACAAGTAAATAGTAAATTTTTTAAAACATTAAAAATATTTTAATATATTTTTAAAATTTAAAAAATTAAATAGTAGATTTCTCCCTATCATAAACACTAAATAACAAATTTCATAAACACTAAATAACAAATTTTAACAACCCGTGAATACAGATATAATTTTCATTTTTATACATTCCAAATCATGTCACTTTTATTTTTTTTTTTAAGATTTATTAATCAAAATTTTAATATATTTTTAAAAAACATTTAAAATTATAATTTTAAAGTAAATTATAATTTCGATTTTAACATAATTAATAAATTAATTTTTCAATTTTTAAAATTCAACACTTAAATATCTAAATTTTGAATTCATCCAAATTAATTTTGATGTCCTTCCATTTGTTTTTCTCTTAGTCAATGCCTAAAATACCTTTTTTTCTCTCATAAAAGATACAATACAACTTTTGTTCTTATTTTCTCCTTCCCCTTCTTTGCATTATCTCTTTTAATATATTCACACATGATATTAGTTTTATTTTGTTTAGATAAGAACTTTGCTTCCTCAAACACAATAAATCATTTGAAAAAGATAAAAAAAAAAAAAATTCAATTGATTGAAATGTATAGATGCACCTCCTAACTATGATCAATGTAGTTAAAGAATTAAATTGAAACAAGATAAATAGAAATCATGTATAATTGAAAAAAGAAATGGATGTTGATAGAAGTCCCTGCTGCTGTTGTCAATGATGTCCAGACCCGCTACTAATGCTTATATCAAAGCATTTGAAAGATATCACGTATTTTGAGTCTCTCACTAACGATAGGATGAGAACAAGACAACTCAAGCGGCAGCAACCTTTGAGTTTCCTCAAAGACAATCATTGCCCAATATTTTATCAACTGCCTCTGCCTCCACATTCCAGTAAGTGTCCTTCACGATGCAGCCACCACACCCAATCCATCAAGAATTGGAGCCAACAATCTTGGTTCAAGATCGCCTCCTATACACCATCTCATCCCTTGTTTTGGGAGGTACCACCTCAAGAATCAATAGGACTAGGGCCATAATCGAATCCAACCGAACCGGACAGAATTTTGATAAATTTCCTTTAAAATAGCTTTTAATTTTTCATTAAATGTGCTCAGTTATCTTCCCAGAATATATATTCCTTTGAAACAGAGGCTAAACACATTCTTCGCAGTCTGGTTAATACACTTATATTAGATGCACCCAAATAGAAATTAGCTCAAGTTCGAATTATTTTGGTCAAATTTCGCAAGAATTTAAGTACATGATGTTGAATATGAAAAATTCTGTTCTATCACATGATAATCAAATTCAAAGGAACCTCAATTTCCATATTAAAACACAAACTATCAACAAAAACAGCTTTTATCAACACACCAGAATGCAAATCTCTGTTCCACCTTCCACAACCAACCTTGCGATTCAATCCATCCTAGTTATGATGGGTCGAAAGAAGAGAGATCTATGACATGTTATTAAATACTTTTCATCCTAAAACAAATCCTAATGTCAAGCTGTACTATGATTCTAGTCAGAAAATTTTCACAAACCAATCAATACCTTCCATGGAGTTCTAAATTTGGAGTTTCTTCCCCTCAAAGTCTATATACAAATCTCCTAACCACAGGGGCACTGCTGGACCTGCATTGGTGGAGGGAAGAGCCATTAAATAAAATCAAGAAGACAGGCAGCGTCAACCACTATCATCACTAGTTAAATGGAAAAGCTAAGAGAGAATTTTAACAGGCAACACATCTTATATCAGTACTCCTTAGAATAGCATCACCATTTATATCTTTCTTTTGTTTAAAAGATAATTATTATGCATTAGTTACAATGGGTTCCCATAAACTACAAAAACCATCTTATCCTGTTTGGACAATTATAAAAGCCATCACTGAAATGAATTTTCAACAAATAAATTTTTATCATGTATGTGATGCAGCAGATATATTAAGCTGCTACTGCTAAATTAATCAAAAGAACACGCTAAAGTACAGCAAAATTTAAGAATATCATTTAAAAAGATGTGCATAATGTCTCCTTTATGTATTTCCTTAATGATTCATTAGCAAGAATTTCATGGATTAAAATATAAATTTTATTGTATCACCCCTCATTATCTTTCTTCCCCAATTGCTCCCAGGATTATGCGTTGAACTTATTTCCTTGACAAATACTTTTTTCCTCCTTCATACTGAAAGGTAAGTTTTCTTGAAAGCTTCTGATAAATTGTCCTTGAAGCCACTACAAACATACATGAAATAAATTCTTTTGGAAGAGAAGTATCACCTACTTGGGAACAAAACTTCCAGATGCAAAAGTAAATACAGTTTTAAGGAAAAATTACTACTTAGTCCCTATAATATGGAGAAACTCACTAGTTAGTGCATCGGTTTTGAAAAATATATTAAAACATTCATAACGTTTTAAAGGGTCTACTAATTAGTCCCTCCATTAGTTTTAGCAGTTAAATATTATAAAAAAGTCTAAAATGCCCCTAATACGGATAGACTAATTAGTAAATTTTTCAAAAATCTGAAGGATTAACTAATAAATTTTTCAAAACCATAATCTAAATAATAAAATATTTAATGGCAAAGTTAATGGAGGGACTAACTAGTAGACTTCTTAAAACATCAAACACATTTTAATGTATTTTTCAAAACTGCGAGACTAACTTAATGAGTTTTTCCATACCACAAGAACTAAGTAGTAATTTTTTCTATTTTTAAAGTCACTTATTTTATTGAAAGAAATAGAATAATCATCAATTATAGACCAATGTGACCATATTTTAAGTGAATGTTGTACTTGACTACATACTCGTAGACCACAATTATCAACAACCATCCAATGTAGTATTTGATTCCATCAGTGAAGAAAAATGCTCAAGTGTGCAAGCCATACTTTATTTTCAGACCAAACATATTCTGAACTGTAGGAATAACTTAAGGAGAAACAAATTTCGTGATAGATGCTAATTAATATTAGTAAATGATGAAGGTGACATCATTAGGGGAAAATTCTATGAGAAATTCATCTCATTTGCCAATGATATGATAGTAGAATCCCTTTACAAATGTAGAAACCATACACATTGTGGATTCAATCAAAACTTTACACGCGGACAAATATAGAATTCAATACAATTTGACGCTATTTTCTAAAATGCAAATACCCTTAATTCATACTTCATTTATATAGAAAGTTCAAAGCTGAAACTTTAGAGCTTTTGAACTAAATTTGTGTTGAGAGGGATGAGAGAGCCAATGCGATCCACTTGCTTTACATTATGTTTGGTTCAATTCCAATTCCTAAAATTTTATGGAATCCATGTTTTGTGTGTTTGGTTTGAAGAAAAATTAAAATTCAATTCTAGGAATTGAATTCCATGGAATTGGTTATAACTAAAATCAATTCAATTTGAAATGAATTCCACAAAACTTACATAACTATGTTTTGTGGACTAAAATACCCCTAACAAAACTTTTTCTCTCAATTGTCATTTATTTTACTAATTAATTAAATAAATAATTGAAAATTAATAAATCATTAAAAAATATTAATGATTACAAAATAAATGGTTAAAAATTATTTTAATAAATAATTATACTTTTTTAATTTTTTATATTATTTGTAAGTATTAAATAAAAGCAACAGACACTACTAAACAACCGGCCATCTACCTTAAACCTTCACTTTGAATGGAATGGAAACTTCTTTACACAAAAGTACACACAAATATAACTCTCATGTTATTTATTTTGATTTTATCAATATATTATTATTATTATTATTATTGTGAATAAATTTTTTCAATAATAGAGAATATATATATATATATATATATACACACACACATACATATATATATTACCCTTAAGGGTAATTTAGAAATTTAGAGCAAATGAATTTCAATTGTGAAATTAAATCAAACAAAAATTATATAGAATTCAATTGAATTCTGCGGTTTAAGTTATATCAAACCAAACAGTGAAATTCATTTGAAATGATTTCTATCCGGAATTCAATTGAATTCCACGTATTTCTAATCTTAGAATTGAACCAAACACTATGTTAGTGCATTTTAGTTTAAGAGTTTTGGAACTTCAGCAGCAAGAAATTCCTAAGAAATTCTACATACTTTGATGGTTCAATGGAATTGAAATCTTAGTGTTTCCAAATACGACAACTATGTAACATGCAGTAGCAAATGAATCCCTGAAATTTTGCAATTCATTTCTACACATCTACCAATCAATGGCAGCAATTGATTAATATAAGGAAAAAAAAACTACTATAAAGAACTTACAACTGAAATTTTTATGGTTTGTCACTTCCAAAATCATCATAATTCACACCTTCTGATATAGTGTCCAACCTTTTATTGTCTCCTATAAGGTCAGAACACATAATTAGCTTCATGCTCTGTGATGAATCAAACAATATGGAACATGACAAAAAAGATTAACCTTGATGTTCTCTTTCACCAGAATCCAAGAAGTTATCGTTGTCAGGTGCCAGGAAGGGTGATCTTGGATAGTTCTCCAGAATATCTGAAAATTTTGAGGCTATTGGTTAAATTTAAACAAAAATCTAATATTCATAATTGGCAATAGCATTCCCCATAAATCTCATGCACATTAAGCCAGGTTCAAACTTGGCACCATCAACATACTAATAATTCAACTTGTACTCGTAATTCAACTTGGACGCTGGCATGAAGACATCATATAAACATAGGCAGATTTTTTATTTAAAGTGCTGGGTTCCAAAAACAGAAGAAGAAGGAGGGAACATGAGCCATTGCAAGCATATTAGTGTGCATGTGCTTGCATGATAATAAACACAGATAAATGGTAAAAAAACCTGAACTCTGAGCAAAATGGGCCGTCAAATCAGAGAGACTGAAACTTGGAGGAATTTGATCCAGAAATCCATACGAAGAAGTGTCAGCATCCAAAAGTGGTTCATTCAGAGCTTGTGAACTGGACTCAACACTACTTAAAGATGCAACTGATGCATCTGGAATTGATGGGCGAGCTTCCAGGACATTGCCATCGGCACTGAATATATAAGGGGAAGCGCCTGAATAACCAGCTTCAGACTTTATCATTCCCCCATTAAGTGCTTGCATCAAACCCATGTTTGAGCTTTGAGTTGGGAGCATGCTTGGAGGGGCATCGATTCTATTGGTATGAGCAGACATATCAACGGCAGTGTGTATACTTGAATGCAGTGCTGATCCACCGTTGGAAAAGGCATTAGTTATACCGGAACCAAAGGGGTGATGCATGTTCTCTGGCTTCAATGCTGGTCCAGTATGCTCTGGGGCAAAGCATGCAGAATTCTGGTGCACTGGTGGGAAGTATGATCAGTTGCCAAAATTATGGAAAATAAGACGTGATATTGGAAGACCATGCATCGGACATATTAATCACAGGGGTTTAACTGATAGGCACCAAATGAAAAATGATAACAATTTAACAAACACATTTAGATGCCACAAATTTAGCAGCCAATTAGTCATATATCACATTTACCAAACTTCTAATTTTTTTGGGTATGGTTACTCCCATCTTACATGCACTCAATTCTACTTTTTGGTGATAAAATTACAGTATTACCCACAATTGCTTTTTGTGAGGAAACTCTTTTGATACAGTTGATTAAGATAAAAAGTGCGAGCAATTTTTACACGAGGATTTTGGAGTGAATAATCTTGCACTTTTCAATTGAAACATACACGCAGATATGACATCAACGCAAGTGCTTATGATTTATGCATATGAACTATGAAGCTGAAGCCTGAATTGTGACTGATTAAAAAATTTCAAATTAAGAAACTGAAAACGCAACAGTACTGTGTTAAGTACATCTTACAGGCATGCAACAAAAGTGAATTATATAATAGATTAAACACAATTTTACTTTATTTCTATAAGGAAGATAATGTGAAACAATATCCTGAGACTCTTAGAGAGAGAGAGAGAGAGAGAGAGAGAGAGAGAGAGAGAGAGAGAGAGAGAGAGAGAGAGACTGAGACTCATAAAAGCTT
This sequence comes from Manihot esculenta, assembly GCF_001659605.2. NCBI lineage: Eukaryota > Viridiplantae > Streptophyta > Magnoliopsida > Malpighiales > Euphorbiaceae > Manihot > Manihot esculenta. The sequence goes on from NC_035169.2 coordinate 1,712,647, forward strand.
AACATTTTCACAAAAATATTCTCCCATATTTTACCACCCAAAATCTCAAAATGAGGAAATGGCTTCACCAATCATATCTATTAAGAACAGTTAAAATCGAGATTGGAGCCCTGTGATTACTGATGTATCAGTGGAAGTATAAGAATAACTACAAATAAAATGTCCAACATGAATGCATGGGCCACAAGGCCCAAAGATAATAAGAGATTGCTGAAAAGCAAAAAGGGTAACAGAATAAATGAGCTTTATGATAATAACCTGGTAATCTTCCTTACAAAAATAAGATCAGAATATATACTCCATCCAGCATAACCATTGTAAAAGTAATTAATGGAGAAACTCAAAACACACCTACACAAATCTTCAAGACAGCATACAGTGGCATCAGAAACTTAGGCAGGCCACTTTCTCTCCTTAATCTCAACTAAAAACTTTCTGTTTTCTTTCCAACCAGACATTGAATGAAAATATTAATAATATCAAAGCAAAGCATTATCAAATACTCGGACAAATTTGACCTAATAACTATGTCCCAGGACAGAAAGAAAATTAGACTTACTTGGCATATGTGATCCATTAGAAGCATGCATTGAAGCAACTCCAGTAGGATTTATCTGACGCATCAATCGCACCTGTTGCTCAAGCAGCTTGTTAAATTCTATTATTTGTTGCTTCACTGTCAGTCTTAAATAATATGCCCTGAAAAATTCTCGATTCTCTTCTTCAAGCTTTTGCCAAACTGAAAAACACGGTTGCAATTTGTGAGAAACAAGAAAACATAAATTGATGTTGCAGATTCTAACCTAGAGAATTATGATCTCAATATAGAGAAAGAAAGAGGAGAAGAAAAGAAAGAGCAATTAAGGAAACATTTTTGGATTCAAGGTTGAACTTTTGTGGATATCAAATATTAGCCATGCTATTCAGACTATAAGGCAAGTTTAATTGAAATACTACATCTTAATTTGTCAAAAGAACAGTTGCACAACATGAAATTAGCCCCTCCACAAACAGAATCATGATTTTTCACTAGAGAAAGTGAGAGATGTTGAGAGAAAGATAAAATTACAATGTGAACTTTTGAATTAATTTTTTTAAGGTAAATAAAAGAAATTTCTATTAGAGCACAGGTTTAAAACATGGTTACCAAGTTCAGTGAAACCCGGCTCTATCTTTGCCTGAGCTAATAACGTATCCACAACCTCCCTCTGGTTCATGTACAATTGAAGACACCGTTCTATCAGATTTTGGACCTGGAACCAGAGATCAATAAGCCAAACAAAAATACAGACAATAGCATAATCCATCAGGGTTTACAATATCAATAAGACAAACAAGAATACTGAATAGCATAATCTATCAGGGTTTACAATTATCTACCCTCACAAAAACAAAATTTAATGCACTTCTCCCCCTCCTTTTTAGAAGAAGAGTCGGTGAGAGACATATTTTAGCTAATAGCTCACTGTAATTGAAGATATTCCAAGGAACGAGAGATTGTGTCACTAGAATAGGAAGGCTGAACCTCATATCATTTTCTCCCCATCTTAAATCATTCATAGCCATGATTTTCTGGAGAAAATAATTTTAAGTTACTTGCATTGCAATTATTAAATGAGTTGCCAACATAAAATCAGTTACTTATAACTTTGCCACCTCATTAAATGATTAAAATCTGTAATTGATCTACAAAAGAATCTCAACAGAAACAGCGGGTCAACATTTAATGACTATTGTCATAGTTGTTAACTCAAGATTGGCATTGAGAATCAAATCTCCATTTCATGAATTGAGAATCGAGAATCCAAATCGAATCATAAGATTTGCTAAAAATTTATAAAAATCAATTAAAAATAATCTAAGTTCTAAAAATAAGTAAAAAAAAATATAATGATGCATTTAGATAAATATAGAATTATCATTTATCTAATTAAAATATTCTTCATAATAGAATAATATGTATTTATTATGTTATATAGTTTTCTATAATAAATTATGAACTTTGGAATTGTAGATAATAGGCATCCTTATAGATATATTAAAACTCTCATTTAAATTTGATCAAATAATTAAATAGAAAAAAAATAGATAGCATATTAGAATATTATAAATATAAATTGTCATTACCATGACAAATACAATTAGTTAAAGTACACCAACTAAAAAGAAAGAAGAGGGAGAGGGAAAAACATAGATCTAACAAATTTTTTATGAATAATTAATTGAATAGGATGAATATTTGGTTAATTTAAATTGATTCACTATTTATTTATTTTTTATTTTTTGATTTAGTCACATTTGAATTAACCAAATGACCTTGCTAAGAATCAAATCCCAGTGGGGTAGAGAATGACACTTTACACTACCATATAAAAGGACATGAGACCCCCCTCCCCCAAAAAGAAAGAGGGAAAAAAAACATGAAAACTCTCCTCCTCCTCCTCCTTCCCCCCTCCCCCCCCCCAAAATAAAAAAAAACACTAGAAAAAAATGATAATTAGTGATATATTTTTGTTCAATATTTTCAATGACAACTAAAAATCATTGTTATGCAGCAACATGCTCTTTTGGTGTTTAAAGTACTGGAAATTTATTGATTATAACAAGGTGTTGAAGAACGCCAGTAGTTCAAGTATATACACAATTTGTATCAATAAAGTCTGAATTATTAAGCTATTAAAAATGACAAAAAATAATGAAGGTTGAACCTTCTCAATCTCTCTTTTCCAGCTACCCATATTTTTACTTTACAAATTCTTTACACACAAAGTTCTCACAGCAGTAGCAAAGCAATAACACAAACAATGAGCAAACATGTAATGGAACTCCATGAACTATAAAAATTTTAAAGTTCAGCAGCTAACCACTTGTATATCTTTGGTTGAGACCCTTCTCGCTGGTCCACTCGACATATCTTGAGATTTCAAAAAAATGAAATATGCTTAAGAAAGCAACTGCTGCAATTCACTTCTAACACTCCAGCGTTGAACCAGTAAATTTCACGCAATGACCTCCAGCATGAAAAATATCATATGCAAGACAAATCTAATCTGAAACAAGGACAAATAAATAGATACAAAGTATAAATAGAAACAAGCAATTAGAAAAATTCACATCCATAATTCATTATAGTGTGTTATCAGATAGAAGCAATCGGAGAAAGACAAAAGTTTAAATAGGCAAAAGACAAAAAAGTTTAACAATCATGAAGAATGAAATAAATATGCAATCAAATGCAAAGGATTAACGAAATCAATTGCACAAGAGCAACTTTAATAAAAAATAATAATAAAGGATTGAATTTCAGTTGCAGGGTACCTCGGAACTATCAAACTTGAACTTTGATTCCGCAAGAATCCAACAACACCAGTAGGCTTCTCTGCACAACAAACCACGAGTACCCAAATTTCACGAATCGAAAAAGGGAGAACTTAGTCGAACTATCAACGACTGATGGATTTAAATATCGGCGAGATACACATGAAATCGAAAATAAATAAATAAAAGAAAAGAAAGCTCACCTGAATTTCAAATAACTTGGAAGGGTATGGATTCATGGCTTGATCGATTTGGGTTCTCTCGGTTAGGGAAGGGAAAAGGACGAGTTAGGGTATGTTGGGAAGAAGAAATTTATAGGGTTTGTTTGGACGGCCAAGATCGAATTGTGGAAATCCATTAGAGTTTTATCCAAAGGCTGATATTAAATAGAAATTTAAGCAACTTTAATTTATTTAAATGCATGTAACCATTTTATTTAGAGAATAATTCTATTGAATTTCTATAAAATTATAAAATATAATTTAATTTTTTAAATTTAAAATAATAATAATTTTTTATTAATTATAAACCAAACATAAATGGTTTATTAATTTGATAAATGCTAATTCAAGTATGGCCCTCCATTAAAATCCATATTGTTGTCTAAATCAATCAAATTTAGAATTACAAAATAAAAATAGAGTTACCCACATTTATAATTAATTATGACTTTGTTATTTAATGATTATAAAGGATTGAGTATTATTCTAATAGAACAAATTTAAATAGTTATAATTGAATTTGGAATGAATTTAAATTTAAAAATAGCATAATCAGTAAAAAAAATACTCAAAATTCTAAAAGTCCAACTAAAAGTATAAAACAGAAAAAAAAAAAAAAAAAAAAAAAAACAGTTACGCCGGTATAAAAGAAAAATTAACTATGAAAACCCTAAAAAATAGAAAATAAGATGACTTTTTGTTTGAATATGCAAATATGAATTGCATTAGACATCTAATTTTTATTTTAAAATCTATAATTTAATTTATTTTAAAATTTTTAACTTAATTTAAAGTATGTAATTTTATTTATTTTTAAATAATATTTTTCATATTATTTATAAATAATAATAATTTATAAACTCATATTAAAATAAAATTTATATCACAAAATATTATTTATTCATATTAAAATAAAATTCATATCACAAAATATTATTTTGATATTAAAATAAATCAAGACTGATGAAACTATAGAATTTTTTTCTTTTCATTAAAAAAATCATCCAAATAACTGGTTATATAAATGGGCCCATCTCTGCTCTCGATATATAAGTCAACTTAATTCCAAAACCTTAAAACCTAATTTAAAGAGAACCAAACTCATCTGTAAAAAATAAATTGTTATAAAATTTATAATAATTAAATAAATATAAAATATATAAAAATATAATTTATAATAAAATATAATATTTATTTTAAAATTAGCTAATATTAATTTTTCAATTGGCTGAATTTATTTTTAAATTATATAACTGAATTGATAATAAAATCTAGTAATTTTTTTAGTCAAAATTATAAATCATTTATACATTGATTATTATTATTTTTTATGTTAAAAATTTATAGAATAAAAAGATGTGCATAAAATATAAAAATTACAAATAAACTATCTTGATTATTTTAAAATTTAATTTAATATATTAAAAATAATTTGTACTTATATAAACTATCTTTTTTATGATTCTTTTAAATATATAAAAAATTAATCATATAATTATTTAATTATTCTATTCTTTTTCTAAAAAAATTAATTATCAAATAATCAAGTTAAAATTTTTTTCCTGTAAAAAATATTATTCCATTTAATTGTCATATTTTTTTATTATGCAAATGGTTACTTTTGTACAATTGACTTATTTATTCAATAATCATTTTAATAATATTTAGTATTTATTTAATTTTATTTAAATTTTTTACTTTCAATTTTTTTAAATCAAAACTGATGGTTTAAAATTTCAACTTAATTAAAACGAGAATACTACTAGCACTCATGAAATATTTGTAATCACTTGCCAGTAAGCAAAAGGTTCAGCACTGTTGCAATCTAAAAATTCAGTAAATGTGAAACAATCACTTGCCTTATGCTTATTGAATTTAGAAAAATAACAATTTCGGATTCACTGGACTCAAGTGCCTACAATGGCCCAGTTCTTAGTGCTTGGTCTAAATCAGAAATGAGATCATTCACATCCTCTATCCCCACAGAGATACGAACAAGATCTTCAGTGAGACCTCTAGCCTCTCGCACTGTCGCTGGTATACTTGCATGGGACATAAAGCTAGGCATGCTTATAAGAGACTTAACACTCCCTACAAAAATAATCAGTCAGATAGTAAGAAAAGCAAACTTCATTCAAACCTAGGAGCCAAAATATTAGTTCTTAAATACCCATTTCTTACATGACAATAAAGATTGTAGTAATTTAGGATTCATCAATAAAGAAATTTCATGTTTTAGTTACAGCCCTCCTCAGAGCGTACCAGTGTGGGATGATTCATGTTACTGGGTGTCTTTATATACTAGGACTATTACTACTTCAACACTTAAGAATGTTTCTTTTCTAATGAATGGGCTTAAAGCAGAAACGATGATTACCAAAGCTGACAGTTATGCTGAAGTACTTGGTGGTCTCAACAATGTGCTTTGAGAGAGCCAGTGATCCTGTTGTGAAGCTAAGCACAGAGCCTGCTCCTTTTGCCTACAGGGAAAAAACGAAGAGTTTGTAATCTAGGTTATTTAGTACTGAACTCCATAATCTTTCTCAAGACATCACCTGAGTATAGTGCAAATGATGTCCAGGATGACTAGTGAGACCAGCATAGTTAACTTTCTTTACTCGTGGATGTGATGCAAGGAACTCGGCAATCTTCTGTGCATTGTCCTGCCAAAGACACAAGTGCAAATTTCAAATTTCGAGTCTCCATCACAACTCTTAGTTGCTATAAGAACACATATCAAGAAGAAGTTGGGAGTTAGGAAGCAAAAGAAAATAATAAATTGGACCAGTGAGATCTCAAATTCGAGCCCCATTTGGAAGCTTGCAGATTCATGATATAGGGTGAAAATTTGAGCAATAAGACAAGAAATCAATTCAAAACTAATTAGAATCAAGAAACGAAAATAGCACCTGTTGTTTTTCAACACGTAAGGCCATAGTCTTGATACCACGTAAACAAATCCAACAGTCAAATGGTGCTAAACCAGAGCCTTCTGAACTCTGAAGCAAATGCAAATCTCTTGCCAAGCTACAAATTATAGAAGATCAAACAATGTAGATTCATATTAAAGCAATAAGTTAAATAGCTAGGGTTAGTAATAAAGATTAAGATCTTAACCAGAAACTTGATTAGGGCTACAACCTTTCTCCTTTTATTGAAAGCACGCCTGCCATGACATCGCTATGGCCGGATATAAATTTAGTAGCAGAGTTCATCACTAAGTCTGCAAGTAGCATTCGTCCATCAAAAATAAAACTATTAGGTCCATCACTAAGTACTGTAATTCGTATAAGCATATTGTTCATACCTGCCCCAAGTTCCAATGGCTGTGACAATACAGAAGACATAATACTATTATCTACCAGGACAAGAGCACCATGAGTGTGAGCCATTGTTGCAATTCTCTGAAAAGAATTGACAAAATAATTGTTAGCAAAAGAAAATTCACAAACTTAAGAAAGCAAGATCTCATACCCGAATATCAGAGATTTGCTGACGGGGGTTGGTTGGGCTCTCTAGCCACACGAGCTTTGTCCAGGGGCCAATCGCATTTGCAACATCGCCTAGCATACTTGTATTTACCCGTCTGCACATTGTTAAAAGTATTAACGATTTCATAATTTAATTGCACAAAATAACTGATGAGATGAAGAGGAGATAGTTAAAACAATACTAACTTGACCACAATTCCAGATTTTGGAGTTATTTGTGACAGCAGCCTATCAGAACCACCATAGAGATCATCTCCAGCAATAATTTCCTCACCTAAGACCAAAAAAAAAATGTCAGTGTGTGTAGGCAGAACATGCAAGAGAATTGAATGCATGGGAGGATACTGCCCCACTGCTCAAATCTCGTATAATTAAAAGAAAAAATTACTACTTAATTCCTATGCAGAGATTCATCGGTTAATCCTTCAATTTTAAAAAATGTATTAAAATATTTTAATGCTTTAAAAAGTCCACTAGTTGTTGTTTTAAAAAATTTATTGATTAATCTCTCCGTACTAAGAACACTTTAGATTTTTTACAATCAGAAGTATTTTAGACTTTTTTGTAATATTTAACCGTTAAAATTAATGAATAAACTAATTACTATACGTTTTAAAGAGTAAAACGCATTTTAATATATTTTTTAAAATTAAAAAATTAATATATTATAAAAATTAAATAATATTTTTTTAAAATATTTTAATATTGGCACCATAATTCACCGTATTTTTCAATTTTGCCCCTACAATTCATTTAATGAAGTTGTTTCTCTGTTGTATCTAGATTAAATACAAATCATTATTTTAATTTTAGTTAAAATACAACCCAAATTTAGAAAATAAATATTATTATCATTGAATTAAATTAATTTATTCATTATAATATATATATATATATATATTATTTTTTATTTCATTAATAACTTTAGCATCCAAAAAAAAATTATTGCGACCGCCCCTGATTAAATGAAGAGTACCAGTTCCAACAAGATGAGTGACAGCAGCCAAAGCAGCCATTCCACTTGTGAAGCACAATGCTCGATCTGCTTTATCTAGCTTTGCCATGAGGCTAAGAAATAACATAGTAGACAAAGTAAACTACAAGATAGAGAAAACTGCTTTAACAGCTTTATTTGCAGAGGTAAGCAAATAACACACCTTTCTAAAGCATCTCTTGTGGGATTTCCATGTCTGGTGTAATCATATGGGCCATATTCTGATGCTGATGTCTGAAAACCAATGTCAAATACAAACTCAACGAAAACCAGCTTTAGAATTCATTTGAATTATTTTCTTACGAAATTAATCATGATAAATAGAAAACATCCCTTTGAAATGTTTTTCAGTCCTAGCCCAATCATGCATTCATGGGGTAAAATTTGTTTTTCTTGATCATTAGGAACATGAAATGGGTAAAAAATTTTTAGCATTGCCTGCTTAAACGTAGCCGTTTGGTAAAGCGGCGTACTCATTGCACCATAAGGATCAAACTTGCTCTCAAAGTTCATCAGCATTGTAGAAATGCTAGGCTCCCTAAGCTCAATTTCTGCAGAAAATTGATAACAGTGATCATCATAATCACCAAGGAAACATAGATTTTAAGTAATTATGTGAACGTCATGATAATACAAACCATTTAGGCACTCTGCTACATCATCAACCAAAGCTGAAGTGCTCACATCTGTTTGTCTCTTTGCCGAGCAATTGAACTCAAATTTTTTTGCTAATGCTAAACTCTTACTCCTTGAATAACATTCATTCCTCACCCAGAAATTCTTGGGGAAATTCCCAAATTTGGATACCTATACATGAAAGAAAGAGCAATCTGAGAAACAAGTTAAATCTTTAATTATTCTATCTTTATTGTGGAAGCCATTAAAAATTAAGCGGAGTAGCAAAGCAGGGAGAGGGAGAGACCTGAAGCTCTCTGATCCTATCATTCCAAGAATTGCTACAATTGTTCGCAGGAACAGTGGCAGTAGATGTTCCAACACCCAACATTTTGCACAAAAATCTCTGTCTGTAGATTTTCTCCAGAAAATTAAAGAAATACAAATGCAAACTGAAATACTCCAACGAACAGATCTTTTGAGCTTAAAAAAATAAATAAATAATAAAGAAAATACCAAACTTTCCTACAAAAAGGGAGCTAAAGACTCCAAAATAAACAAAATAAGAAAAAAAATTCCAAATTTCAAGAACCTTACGCGATCTTTAACAGAAAAATCGGGCATCGAAAGACCTTTTTTTTTTTTTTTAAAAAAAAAGGTTAATTCTAAACAAAATTGAAATTTAATTTTGAGTAAATAAAATTAGGAACGGCACTTCGTCCGATATCTGCCCTACCCCTTCCACTCCAACCCGATTAATTTTTTCCCAGCAAGACTCGATTCAATTTTGTGTGAAGCAGAGATATTCAATCACAATGCACTTAATATAAATTATATAATCTCATGTATAACACTCTAATGCCATCATTTATTTTTATTAAAATTTTAATTTATTTTATATATTTAAATATTATAATTATAATTTTTAATAAAATATACGAATTTATAATATTATATTTTTATTAAGATCAAACAGTAATCCGTTTATATCGAAAAAATTAACCGAATTAAATTAATTTAAAATTTTAATTTAATTTTTTATTTATTTTAATTTAATTTAATTTTTAATTTTAAAAATTTTAGTTATTTCGATTCAGTTCAATTTTAATCAGAAAAAAATTAAAAAATCAAACCGAACTAAATCAATTAGTGATAATAATATATTATTTTTAATAATATACAGAGATTATATTATATTAAAATTAAAATATTTCGATTAAATATTAAAATATTAAAAGTGTAAAAAATAAAAAAAAATTATTAAAAATTTAAATCGATCAAATCGAATCGAATCGATTTAAATCAGATCGATTCAGTTTGATTCAATTTATGACAAAAATTAGTTCGATTCGATTTCCATAAATACTAATATTTTGATTTTTAATTTATTCAGTTCGGTACGGTTTAATTTTTAATCGAACCGACTGAATATTTATCCTAATTTTTATAATATAATTTATTTTTTAATAAATAAATTTGTATAAAGAACTCTATAGAAAGTCTGCTTCGTTTCATTTCCAACGTGAAATTTCTCATCCCAACCCTGACTCTTTGCGGGGATGGAAAGCGATCACCAAACCCCTCTGTTACCATTCCTATTTATTTACTCAAATTTATTATTTAATAAAAATTATTGGCAAGCTAAAAAAACTATTACTTACCTTTATCTTAATGTAATAACAATTTTAAAATTAATTATTTTATTCTTTTATTTTATTTTAATATATTAATTTTAATGGTAAATTAATAAGTAATTCATAATATATATACTAATCACTACTACATTTTAGAGAAATAATGGAATTATAGATTTTATCGTTATATTATTTAACTATTTTTCATTAGTTTTAAATTTTGAAATGAATAATTATTTTAATATTTAAATAATTTTAAATTAATAAATTATTCATATATCACTTAAAATGATTTTAGATATTTATCATTTAAAATTAATGTATGTTTAAATTTTTTATTTATGAATTTAATTAATTTTATTTGATAATTAATTAATATTTAAATATATTTAATTCATATATATATATATATATATGTATATGTATGATGATTAAAAATATTTAAATATTTAAATATGATTATTAAAATAACAAACTCAAACATTATTTAAAAATATTAAAAATAATTATCATAATAATAAAATATTAGATAATAAATTTAAATTTAAAAAATAAAAATCATAAGACATATGAAATGACAATTCTTTTAAATATGATTCGATTAATTTTTTAAAATTAAAAATTGAATCGAATTAAAATAAATAAAAAATTAAATTAAAATTTTAAATTAATTCGATTCGATTAATTTTTTCGATTTAAACTGAATACTGATTAGCTTTCGAATCAACTCGATTTAAGAAAAATAGATAATCGCATAAATAATTTAAGAGCATTGCGAGCTGAATTAATGCTAGTAGCTCCCATATTGATTGTGCAAACATCTAAAGACCTAAAGAACAAATTTATTCAGAAGTTGAAGATAACACCACCTTACCTAATACATTCAAATCCTCTATTATTACTTCATTTCAAAATCAACTCCTACCTTCAACATTTTCCTTTCGTTTCTTTCCTTTTCTTTTCTTTTTTCCTGATATTCATAACACAGGTGAGCCGAAGGGTACTGGACCATCCACCAAATTGAGTAATAAGCTATTCCAGTAATTCCCCTGCATGTCTTCAAGATTCGCGCAGCAACTTTGGCTTGTAGTTGTAACGTTTTCTCCAGCCATGGACGAATTCTGTTCCCCATTGTTATAAGCCATAATATCAGAAACCCCTTCTACGATGTTCCCCATAATATCACTTGCGGTTGCCCTAAAAGAGTCGTAAACCCATGCATTTTCACTAATGTACATAGTCATTTCATGCAATATATTTGATTCATCTATGGTTTCTTTCACCTGGTGTGCCATTTGATTTGATTTTTCAAACGATTTCCATTCATTTTCGCTGTGGGAAGCATCTTCATCTATCCCTCCTTTGCATGTAATATTACAAGTAGGAAACTGAAGTTGAGGGATCGAAGCAACCACTGGAGTCAGCAATGCGTTTTCTGGGAAATTTAATGTGGATGTTGGAGACTCTAGGCCGCCGCCGGAGACCATTCCTTGCCATGCTCTGAGCACGTCTAGGCACTTTGGTCTAACTGATAGAGCTGCTGCTGTGGCTTTGCTGGGTGGGGAGAACTTAGGAAGATGGAGTGAAGAAGCTGATGCTGCTGACGATGAGAAGCCGAATTGTTTATGTAGGGGTCTTTTAGACTCACGGACCAGTCTTGCTTCAGCTTCTAGGCGAGCGCTTTCCCACTGAGCCGCGTGGCTCAAATTGGCTGCATCCTTGTATTGGCTGCTGCCGGAGCCAAAGGCGTCGGCTTTTGGCTTATGGGTCATCGGATCTATGCCCATTCTATCTAATCTTTTCTTTAGATGTGTGTTCCAGTAGTTCTTTATCTCATTATCCGTTCTTCTGGGCAAGTGAGTTGCTATAGCTGACCACCTGAGCAGAATAAAAGGATCGATTTGTTATAGACATTTTCATGGAAAATTATCAGGTAATTTGACAGTTAAACGTGTAAGAAAAAATTACTTAATACAAATAATTAATAACTATAATAAATTTATTGTTCATATAATCAATACTTAATAATTTCACCATACATATAGGCTTTTTTATAAAAAAAAAAATTCCATAAAATGGGTTTTTGAAAAAATATTTTTTCCAAAAGGATGAATTTATGACTTCAAAACAGTAGTAGATATAAAACTTGAATTCGAATGTCTTACACATTTCTTTCTATATTTTAAAGATAAATTTTATTTATTTTTAGAAAAAAGTACTTGAAAGTATAATACCCAGCAGTCACTGCCACCTAATAAATCTGATGAAGTTCATAAAAAAACAAAAATTCAGTTCATTGAACTGCTTCATCTATTAGTTTCAGTCAGCCTTGACATTGTGCAACTGTAATTATTAGTCCTTAGTACCTCGTGCTTACACTGGAAATTGAACAATTGGCAATCTCCCTTTAGAGAAAATTATTTTTCCAAAGCTTCTAGAAAAAACTTTGTAAAAGTAGATTTTTTAAGAAAAAAAACTAAAAATATTCATAAATAAATTATCATCTTAAAAAACCTATAATTTGACATGATGGAAAAAGAAAGTAAGTTTCAGTCAATAAAATGCAATCTAATAGAAAATAATTAGTTAGATAATTGTAATTTATAAGATCAAAGAAAAAACCTAATAATTATAATTTTAGAGGATAGATATAAACCAAGCCCAGAACAAGATAAACCCTAATGCCTGCTAAATGGAAAAACCCAGAAACCTCAATACAAGAGACAATAGAGAAAAGAAAAGATAATGTAATCTCACTTGTTTCCAAGAAGTGCATGAAGTTGAATGATTGTCTGTTCTTCCTGCGAACTAAACTTTCCTCTCTTTATGTCTGGTCTGAGATAGTTAATCCATCTAAGCCTACAGCTCTTCCCACATCTTCGAAGCCCTACATAAGTAAAAAGAAAAAGAAAATGAAAATCTTGAAGATGATTAGATGAGAACGAGAAATTATTTGATGCTCCCTGAGTGTGACGTGACATCAGTGACGTGATATTTCTAGCCAATAAAAATAAAAATTTATTATTTTATTATTAAAATATATTGAGTTATTTTTATTTACGTGTCAAAATATAAATAATGGAAAATACTCTCCCATCATGTCACGTAGTACTCTGATTTATTGTATATGTATATAAATTAATAAAACATCACCGGCTTTGGCCGGCAGGGCTTGCCAACTTCCATGGCTGTGTTCTTCTATGTAAGCCACGAGCTTCTGATCTTCTTCTGGAGTCCACGGTCCTTTCTTGAGCCCACCTTTCTCATTGCATGGAGACCGAACCATCTTTTCTTTGCCAACAGACAAGCCTACAGTAGAAGTAGTAGTAAGCTAATGTGTGTTGAGAGAGAATCAGAGAGATAGAGATCTAAGAGAAAAAGTGATGAGAAGGGCAAACGTTGCTTCCCATAAATAAGGAAGCAAAACATTGGAAAGTTGAGTTAATTGAATAACTTGGTTTGCAATTATTAAGAATGCAACAGCTATATTTGTGTGTCATTCATAGCCTTCCTGCTTGCGTACGAACGTAGCAGAACTCAGTTATTATGGCAGTCTCACTTTCACCCGTTTGCAGACAGAAATTAATTATTGAAAAAAAGAAGAAAGCTTAAGATTTTTTATTATTATAATCGTATTTGTAAGTACAAGCAGATAACTTAAATAAACCACTAAGATTTACAGTAGATAAAATAGAGTGAAGAAGAAGCTAAGAATCTAGAAATTTGAATTAGGGCCTAAAATCTCTAATTTTATTTATTTTAAATGGTGATGAACTAATAAATTTTTTAAAAATTTAGAGACTAAATAATAATTTTTATCTTATTTATTTAAAATTAAGATAAAATTACGTAGTAATCCTAAAAATTTTAAAAATTTCAAGGAGACCATGGTCTCTTGTCCTCAACGTGACTCCGCCATTGAAGCTAAGGAATAAACTAGATAATGACAACATTAATGTGTATAAGATGAGATTAGAACAACACTTTTAATAAACCTTATCACCCTCTATCAATTCTTGCAGGGACTGATAGAATTGTGGCTGCGGTCGAAGATGCTCATGGCGCATTTGAGTTAGTGACTTGGTAAGGGCATCAACTATTTGATCCTTGGTGGACAAATCAGTTGAAGGTCCCATTTGGCAACTTCATCTTTGACAAAACCAAAGTCAATTTCGATATATTTCATCCTTAAATGAAAAACGAAATTGGCAATAAGGTAAATCGGACCAACGTTATCACAATAAAAGGTAGGAGTCATGCTTGGTAAAAGAGGAATTTTAGAAAGAAGAGATTGAATTCATATCAATTCTAAAGTAGTGACATGTATAGCAGAATATTCTACTCCTTCTAAAGGCCTTAAAGGAGTAGAGATACCTTTGCATATTTGCATATAAGAAGAACATAGAATGGAGTAACAGTGGCGGAGCCAGGAGCTTCTCTTTGGTAGGGCACCGACTGCGCCGCTGCGGCACCACCGGCTGCGTCGCTGCAGCACCTTCATTCCCCTTCAAAGCATTTTCCGGTCGCCGGTACGGCACGTGCCCCCTTGCCGTACCTTCCCTCCGCCCCTGAGTAACAATGCCAAGAAAATAGTCGACATCTCGAATATTTAAGTATAAATTCAACCTATAAAGCTTGTAATTATATGTGAGAATAATATTATCGATACAAATAAGATAAAAATATCTAAATTATATTAATGTGATAATAAAATTGAAATATATCGAAAATAAAAATTTAATTCATAGTTTTCATATGTATATATGTGACATAAGAATATTAAACTTAGGATTAAGTATTACTAAGATAAAACATTCAAATAATTGATACTTTTGAACAAAAATAAAATATTAAAATAATAAGTTCACATTTTTTTTTCAGTGGATATTAAAAGAATAGGTTCAAACTTGATGAAAAGCACATATTGAAAAATTATTAAAGACAATTAAAAATTATTTCAATTAAATATTTTTAATTTCTTTTTTAAAAAGAGCCATAAAGCTATGATAAGGCATAATATGTGCTTTGTTTGGATAAAAAGTGAAAGGGAAAGAAAAATAAAAGAAGAAAAATAAGTTTTATTTTCTTTCTTTTATTTTCTCCATAAAAGAGAAATAAATTTATTTACATAATAATATCATTAAAAATATATTTCAATTAATAAAAAATAGGTGAAAATAATTATATTTAATTATAATAGTTTATTCACTTTTTATAAAAATTTATTTTTTGAATATATATTTATTTTATATTTCTTCTATTCCATACATTTTGTCTACTTTAATTTTTTTATACATATTAAAAAAGATAATTTATATTGATTTTTCAATTATACCCATATTAAAAAGATTATATTTTATTAAATATTAAAATATTTTCAATACTTATTTAAAAAAATAATAATTAATGATAGGTTGATTTGGAATAACATAAAATTAAATAAAATTACACTAGTCAATTTATATATTATTATAATAAGAAAAATAATAATAATTTTAAAATAATAAAAATAATAGAACGAGAGAGTATATTTTATCTACTTTAAAAAATTCATCTCCCTCGACTCACAACAAATCTGAATAGACTAGGAAAGTTGAAGCTGCAAGATCATCTTAATACTCCCTGTCTTTTACTAATTGTCATTGCAGGAGTTTTTTTTTTTTTTTTTTTCTAAACAAGTGTTGTTTTATAATTTCAATGTTTCATTAATATTTTTTCCTCATTTATTCTTTAATAAGAGATTATTAATTAGGTTCATATTATTTATATAGGCATTTTAATTGAAAGACAATATAATATTTTTTATCCATATTTTTTTATAAATTGTTGTTTTAAGAAATTTTTTTTAAATAAGTGTTGTTTTATATTTTCAATGCTTCATTAAATATTTTTTTCTCATTTATCCTTCAATAAGGGGTGATTATTAATTAATTAGGTTCATACTATTTGATATTATATTACATCCGTATACAATAAACTATGAGCTGTTACCGCAGGATAGAGACCACGTGACAGAGATTTGACAAGTGAGAAATGCGGTCTTGATCAAAGAAAGAGAGACCCGAATACTTTAACATTTGATTTGATGACAAGGCTCGCTCTCCCCTAATAGGCCAAGTCTTAATATAAAGTTATCATAGTCAGACACATTGCCATCTCGTCTGAGCTGTTACTGCAAAACTCTCGGCAATGAGTGCAAGAAAAGAGAAAGGATTAATGAAATGAAGTGTTTTGCATACAAAGTTAACTTATGAAGATCAAGAAGGAATAAATCAAGAAAGGGTTGTTGAAGCAGCTTTGAAATTCTGTTAGAGCTTGAGATCATCCTTCATTTGCAGTGATCGTGATTCTAATTTGCAGATCTACTAGCAACATGGCTCAAACAAGTTATCTAAATAAGGATGCTTTCCAAGACAATTGATGCCGCAGAATTCTGATCATCCAGAAATGAACCTAGTGAGTCTCCTTTTAACTGGTGATAACTGCCTAAAATGGTGTCGATCTGTACTCGTTGCACTCATGGAAAAGGATAAAATTGGAATCTTAA
The DNA here is from genome assembly GCF_001659605.2 of Manihot esculenta. Taxonomy (NCBI): domain Eukaryota; kingdom Viridiplantae; phylum Streptophyta; class Magnoliopsida; order Malpighiales; family Euphorbiaceae; genus Manihot; species Manihot esculenta. Next base: position 1,729,467 of record NC_035169.2, read on the forward strand.
ATGGAACGTATAGAAAGCTTAATGTAGATTCACCAAATTCTTGTACAGATAGTTATAAATTTGTTCATAATCATAAGATATCTCATTGGTCATGGTCTCTCCGGTTTAAATATCATCTCTATATGTCTTTGTTGATTAGCATAGAGATACTAATGAGAATAGAATGATGAATCACATGCTATTTGACATGGGATATCTAGACAAATATGGGTGCTTACGGTGATAAAAGATTTGAACTAATAACAGTTAGATAAGGAATATATGGAGTTTACTCTTGTTATTACTCGCTTGTCTAGTGCATATAATCCTTAGACTTGAGATAACATATATTTCATGTATAGATTATTTGAGTTTAATATCACTTACATGCTTATACTATGTGTAGGTATATAGTGAATATTGGCTAAAGTTAGTTATATGTAGCTACAAGCTATTAAACAAGATGGTATTCTTTACTTTGAGTAAACAAGCGGAATTTTATGACCAGAATTAATTATTCTTAATATCTATATTTACTAGCCGGAACAATGTGACTTAATAAAATAAAGAATTTTATATTATAAGTACAGTTAATCAAAAATGAAATTAATGGTTTGTCGTATAATTCGAAGATTAAAATTTAACATTACGGTGATTCTATAAAAAAAAAAAGATTTTAGTTCATAATAATTTATAATTGAGGTTCAAAAGAATAGAATAAATATATTCATTATTAATTGGATATATTAGCCGTTAACCATAATTTACGAAAAATTAAAAAAAAATCAAAAATTATTTTGGATTAATAAAAAAGTATTCTTAATTTTATTGTCAATTAAGTGACTACACACCTAACATCAATCTTAATTTACAAGCCAAGTTAATTTTATTTATTAATTAAAGTGTTAACTAGCTAATTAATTAAAGTGTTAATTAATTAATTAATTAAGGAATGTAGTTTGCAATGTGCTTACAAAAAGTTTCTAGAATGACTTAGAACTAAATTTAATATGGATTTTGCAATTTTATATTTTATTGATGTGATGTATAAATTCTATATATTACATGGAAGACAAAGAATAAATATCCCATAATTTTGATATAAATTCATTAATGGGATTAATGTATTAATTAATTTAATGATGATTCAATTAATTTAATAAAAAATTAATGACATGTAATTGATATATGTTAATTATATCAGAAGAAACCCATTTCATTTGTCTAAAATCTCCAAGCGTAGTTTAGGGTTTCTAATCTCTAAATGAATTTAGGGATTACTTTAAGGACTTGTTTTAAGGGTTATATATTTAGCAATTAATTTAGGGGTTAGAGAATGAAAACCCTTTATTCTAATAGTAATCTCATGATATAGGTAAATTAAATTGTGAGACTTAAAAGTAAATAGTGGATTTACCTATATTTCACCCCTTTTTACTTTTCCTTAATTTATGAACAAGAGAGCTTAAAGAAGAAGCAATCTTATTCTTTCAAATGAGTTGGATGGCAATAATAGAAATTCAAGAGAGGAAAATTTCTTCTTCCTCGGCTGAAGTCTCAAAGAAAATTATAGTTTAGAGTAAACTGCAATGTGATCCACCTGGTGTAGCTTTCATGGAGTAGCCACTAAGTCTTATTTTAACCAATTCCTTTGAATATAGTTTTCGAGTTTAAAATTAAAGCATCTAAGGTTTTTTATTTATTATTTATGAGCACTTATTTATCTCTTTCTTGTAATGTTACCACTCTTTATATTTGTGGTACCCACTTCCAATTACTTAATTAGTCACAGTTTTAAGTAGCTATTAGCATTACTCATAATCAATTAACGAGCAGAATAGATTTATTTTGTACTCTTTTTTCTCTTTTTTTCTTTTTTTTGGCACCTTAAATATCTTTTTTTTTATATAAAAGTTTCATAAAAATTAAAATTTTATGGCAAGGTAAATCTTAGCTATGCTCTATTAGTGCATTTATCATGTAAGCATACACATGTTATTTAAGTTCAATTATTTATATTTCAAGACAATTATCAAAAAATATTATATGTAATGTAAAAATTGAGAGAATTATCTACATAAATATTAATATATCATTTATGATTAAATTCAAATTTTCAAGAATTTAAAAGCGAGTGAAACAATCAAATTGTATGCTTAGTCAAAATGTATAAAAAAAAGTAAAAAGAAATACATGAAAATAAAATAAAAAAAATCAGAATAAAAATGCAGCATATATAATTTCCTCGCCCACACTTAACTAATATATTGCTCTCAATATATGCAAAAATAAAAAATTATACAAAGTGAGTTAGAATAATACTCTTTTAGTCAAGTTGATGTGGACAAGATATAAGGTAAGACTCATGTAATTAATAGAGGGAAATGAATTCCAACATAATCAAGCAAAAAGTGTAGTATGACTTTTGTGTTGGCTATAACTCATTGTGCTTATGAAGTAAAATAATTAATTTCTCATCTTTTAACTGAAGTATGTCTCCAATCTCTAGGTATGAATATTTGAGGTGATTGAAAATAACTTTAACTCCAGTCCAGGTACCTTCATAACTGGACAATGGTAGAATGCTATCTAGAATATAAACAGTTTCTTATAACTTTTTATCCGCAATAATTTTTATATAAAATTATTTTATAAAAATCTATTTTATCTTATTAAAATTTTTGATTTTAAAATTTCAACAAATAGATATGTAAAATGACAACGTAACTGTTTCGTAACTATTTTGAAGTGTAGATTATAAAATTGGTAATTGTTTTGAAATGATATTTAGAGATTATACATGAAATTACATGATCAATTTTTGTGCCACATTACATGGCTGATTTGTTAGTCATTTGATGGGTGAAGTTGATATTGGAGTACAAATGACATCATAAAAAAACAGTACAGATTTTTAATTGACAAAAAAATATAATTATAAAAATTTAAAAATATGATTTTTTTATTATCTCATTTAAATATAAAAAAAGAAAATTAGATGCAGCGACTATTAATTTCATTTCTGTTTATGGTAACTATGCATTTGCTTTTAAATAAATTAGTTTGTCCTTCATTTTTATTTTCCCACACAAATTGCATGCTTTAAATTTTATGACAATGAGGAAAACGATAGAATTATTAATGCATGACAGTGGCGTATATAATTAAACTTAAACCCTAGCCTGCTGCCACCCAAATAAATTTTAATTAATTGATATACCTAAACTTTGTCCTTCTTGATGAGATTTATGCAAGGGAAGATGGTGATATAATGGCCCAGCCAAAAAAATAAATTAAATTAAATTAACAAATTATATTTTTATATAAAAAATATAAATTTATGTCAAGTTTAATTTGATTTAATGATTAAAAAAATATCATTTATTTAATAGATTTATATTCAAATCTATGTACGTACCTTTAATCTCTGATTAAAAAAAAAGAGATTTATAATTTAGTTTCTGAGTATTGTCATTATTAACAAGTCAGTCCCTGTATTTTTAGAAATTTATTAAAACGTTCTTATGTTTTTTTTCCATTAACGAAATAGTACTTATGTCCTCTTTTCCGTTAAAATTAGATAAAAGAGGAAAGAGAATTTTTACAATCCAATTTTACCCTCAAATAAAATCCTTTATTTAGTCCTTAGATATTGTTATTATTAAAAAGTTTGTCCTTACATTTTCAAAAATCTATTAAAACGTTTTTATCTTTTTTCATATCTATTAAAACGTCTTTCTCGTTTCTTTCTGTTAATAAAATAGTCTCTATCTTTTCTCATATATATTAAAACGTCTTTATCGTCTCTTTCCATCAATGAAATAGTCATTTCTCATCGTTTCTTTCCGTCAACGAAATCGCCCCTCCCTATATTTTAGAAATCTATTAAAACGTCCTTATCATTTTTTTTTGTCAACAAAATAGTCCCTATCTTTTCCCACATCTATTAAACCGTCCTTATCGTTTCTTTTTGTCAACAAAATAGTCCCTATTTTTTCTCACATCTATTAAACCGTCCTTATCGTTTCTTTTTGTCAATGAAATAGTCCCTATCTTTTCTTTCCTCCTCCTTCTCCTCCTCCTCCTCCGAAAAAGAAGAAGAAGAAGAAGAAGAAGAAGAAGAAGAAGAAGAAGGAGAAGAAGAAGAAGAGAAAGAAGAAAAAGAAGAAAAAAAAAGAAGAAAAAGAAGAAGGAGAAGAAGGAGAAGAAGGAAAAGAAGAAAAAGAAGAAAAAAGAAGAAGAAGAAGAAGAAGAAGAAGAAGAAGAAGAAGAAGAAGGAGAAGAAGAAGAAGAGAAAGAAGAAAAAGAAGAAGGAGAAGAAAGAGAAGAAGAAGAAAAAGAAGCAAAAGAAGAAGAAGGAGGAGAAGAAGAAGAAGCAGAAGCAGAAGCAGGAGGAAGAATTGATGAAGAAGAAAAGGAAGGGGGAGGAGAAAGAGGAGGAGGGGGAGAAAAATAATGGAGGGTAATTTAGTCTTTTACTGTATTTTTAACTGCAAAAATAGACGGAAGGACTATTTTATTGACAAAGAGAAAAGATAAGGACGTTTTAATAAGTTTCTAAAAATATAGGGACTGACTTGTTAATAATGGCAATACTCAGAGACTAAATTATAAATTTTCTAAAAAAAAATTATAATAGTACATCAAATGACAACACATTATCTAACATTTTATTTAAAAATAAATTACTATTAAATTCTTAAAGTTTAAGAAAATTTATTAAATTATTATTATTTTAAAATCACTAAATTAAATAGACTCATATTTTAAAAAAAATAAAAATAAATAGACACAAATCTAAGAATTATTTGCAGAGAATATATAATAAAAAAAAAAAAAGAGGTAAAAGATCCATCGATAATAAACTCACCGATTTTATTGGTATCCTTTTACTATTATAAAATATATAAATTTTAGTATTAATTTATTAGTGCTTCTGATAATTTAATAGCTTCATATTTTGAATAAATAAAAAATATATATATGTACATTCATTAAAAACCAATTTCTATAACAGAAATCCCAAAATGAAATCAATATTTTACAATATTTTATAGAAAAATATTTTTCTTATTTTTTCATATTTTTCTAATAAAAAATAAATTATAGTCATTTTTCAAAAAAAAAAAAGTTTTATCTTTTAAAATAAAAAGTGATTTTCTAAACTTTAAAAATATAAATAATAATATTATTATATATAAATCTATTTTTTTTTCTAAAAAGATATGAAAATTATTGTTATTTCTAAACAAATTATTTTCCGCATAAGCTTAAATTTTGCGGAAACTCACTCCAAGATTGCCACCAGAAGTCCTCCACAAAAAAGCTTAATGGCAATTGGCAATGGCAACCGTGGCAAAATTATGTGCGCCTAAGTGAAAATAGGGGAATAATGGAATTTTTCAAAATATCCCTATTAATATTTAAAAATTATAATATTTTTATTATTTAAAAATTTTTTAATTTAATTATATTAATATTTTATTTAATATCAAATTAATTGAGAATATCTTTTAATATTTAAATTATATTTAATTAGGTGAGTTTTTTATTTAAATTTAAATTTTATTAGATTAATCGATAAAATTTTTATTATTTTTATTTTAAATTTAAATTATAAATTAAAAAATTATTTTAATTAAATGAATTTCTTATTTTAACTTCAATTTTAAACTTCTTAATGGATATAATTTTATTATGATTTTTAATTCAATTACAATTATAGATTTGAGTTTTAAAATATTACCATTAGACTTATATATAAATTATTTTAAGTAATTTTTTATTATAATTAAAAATTGTTAAAAAAATAAAATCGTCTAAAAAAGTGAAAGCTTTTAATTTTTATAAACTATTTAATGTAAATTTAATATTTTTTAAAAATAGTAATATTTATAACATTTAAAAATTAAGTTTTTTAATATATTAAATTTACATGATAAATTTAATAATAAATAATTATTATTTATTTATATGTGATTGAATTTTCATAAAATAATAATTAATAAAGTTTAATTAGAATATAAATTTATGATATGGCTTACTACAAGTATCTGAATGCTGAGTACATTAAAATATAAAAAATTGATTTTTGAGAAAAAAAATTAAAATTTTAAAATAAATATTATTGAAATAATATATTTAAATATTAAATAATTATAAAACTATAATTAAATATTAATTATATAAATAAGTGGTTCTTCTGATTATTAATAATTATATTAAAAATTATAATTAAATATTAATTAATTACAAAAAGAAATATAAAAATAATAATTTTAATAACGTTAATCTTTTAATTATAACAATCATAATTTATTTTTAAAGTAAAAATAATTGTTACTATTAAAATTAATTCAAAATTGATAAATGAGTATGTAAATTTTATGATATATATGAATAATAAAAAAAAATAAATTTTGAGATAAGAAATTATAGGATAATAAATAATAATAGAATTTGAATAATGACAAACTAATTTTTAATTAAAAATATTAAAATAATAAAGTAATTGTAATAATATAAAATTATTAAATAATAAGTATAAATTTATAAAATTAAAATTATAAAATAATAATTAAATTGATTATAATAACTTTAAGAATCAACTAATATAAAAAAAAATCTAACAATTTTAATATAATCTAAAAATTTCTTTAAAAAATTATAAAAGATTAATAATTTTAATCATATAAAACTATCATATAATAATTTTTACTTTTATTGTTTATAATTATATTTAAATGTTAAAGTAGACAATAATTTTTATTTTCTCAATTTATTTAAATTAATTAAATAAATATTTAAATTTTGAGATATATATATATATATATATATATATATATATATATATATATATTTAAAAAATTAAAATTTTGATATAAAATTATCAAAATAACATATTTAAATGTTAATGAATTCTGAAAAATGATAAAAAAATTAACTTAAAATTATAAAAAATATAAATTATTAAAAATTATAATTTTAAAAATCAACTTAATTTTAATTGTTTACCATTTTAATATTTTCTAAAAATTAATTATATGCATATATTGATAATTATAAACTATTAATAAATTTAGTAATATTATGTTATAAGATAATAAGTCCCTGTTTATATTATTAACCATTATATTGAAAATTTAAAATGAATAATAGTTTTATTATCTAAATTAATCTAGACTATTAAATAATTATTTTAATTTTAGAATATAGATAAATAGTAAAATAAATATTTTGAGATAAAATTTTTAAAATAAATTTTAATTTTGATAATATTAAATTGGTAAATAAGAGTTTTAATTTAAAATATTGAGTATCGCATAATAAAGTAATAATATAATTTATTTATATGATAATGGTAATTTTATATTTATTTAAGAATATTAAAATAATAATTATAAATATATATAATGAGTATTAATAACCTGCAACTGATACTAGTTTATTTAAAAAAATAAACCGAAAGACTTTATGAAGAGTGAAGGTGATGTATATCCTGGCAAAACAAAAGTAAGCAATCAATAGCTATAAAAGAAAATAAAGGCAAAATAAATTCTCCGCAAATATGCGGTCACCAACTCACCATTTATGGCAGTTATTAAATACTGCTAAATGCCAACCATGTTTCATAGAAATGATACAGAGGTCGCCATCCCCAATAAAAACACTTGGCCAAATAACTAAATTTTAATTTTAAACAAAAATATTCATTAATTTATTTATCAAAAATCAACATTTTTTAAAATCTCAAAGCAATTGTAGATGGGTGTATGTAAATTTATACATCAATAACAAGTTAAAAGATAAATTATGTAAAAGGGCAAATTACAGATAAAAGCCCAAATATAAAGGCAGGGAAAACAAAATTAGTTCATTCAAAAATTTCATACAGCAAAAGCAAATCTATAGAAATTCACTTTTATATCTTTATGGAAATTCACTAGCATTACTATTGAACCTCAACATCCAGCAAATTAACATCTCTATAATGGAGAATTTGCCGCCCGAGAGTTATGTGAATGCCATCAAAAACTCTTAAAGGTCTCCTACATTAGAATGTCGGGATGTAAAATCTCTAAACTCCAAACGACACTATAAATCGACTCCATAGTATGATGGGGTGTTTCTTGTTGGTGTCTCACTCTCTCTTAGTCTAAGGGAAGATAGTATGATGGGGTGTTCCTTGTTGGTGTCTCACTCTCTCTTAGTCTAAGGGAAGGAAAGCCTATCATAGAAGAGAATGATATTTAGCTTTCAAAAGAAATACAGCCGGTGCATACACTTTCAACGAGTAGAACATCCTAAGCCCATATCTAAAATACCATCTACTATAGATCTTCACATAAGCCCTCTACTAAGAAGCACCAAGATCAAAAAACCACAATAACAAAAACAGAAAAACAAAGAAAAACATGAAACATTTTATTGAAGGGTAACCATTGTTGATGGAATCAAAAATCACAACACACCCTAAACGAAAAAAACAAGAATCGTCCTTTACTTGAGACCAAGGGAAATAGACTATTTTTTCAGAATGATAGATTATTAAAAGTTTATTATCAATAAGTTTACTAACAATTAATAGCATAATTATATCAAATTGAAATTGAAACAAATTATATATATATATACACACCTTTATAAAAATGTCTTAGTATGTCACGTAATATTACTGTAACGACCCGAAAATCGGACCGCCACCGGCGCTAGAATTCAGGTCGACTTAAGGTCGCCGAAACCCGTAGCAAGCCTGCTATACCCTCTGAGTACCTGTAAATCCCATACATGATCATACATTTTCTGTGAAAATAACAACTTTTCTCTGAACTAAGGCTCAACCTGTGCATGCACTAACTATGTACACAGACCTCCTTGCCAGTGCACTCATCAAAACTCTATCTGAGTCCACACAGTATATGTTAAACCTGGTTATCCATACTCATCAACTATTACATTTAGAGTTCTCTAATATATCATTTTAACATTTTTCAATAATTCAAATGGCATGAATAACCATTCAAATGTCTCAATGGAATCTAAACACCTGCAAGTGATTCTAAACACATCCTTTAGAGCTATAAACATTCGATTAAAACTAAAGAATACTTATAGAAAAGATAACATCTTATATTTAGTAGTGACATTAATAAGCATGTCTGCTATGAAAATCACATACATACCTTTTGGAAATGTAATATCCAGATCCTTGAATCCAATGCATGCACACAATTTTTTCCATTCTTTTAAAAAATATATATATTAAATAAGCACAAACTATTACTTTGTTGGTCTGATGAAGACATATTTCAATACAATTTCCTTAACCTTCAAAATAACTTCTTTTAACATTCTTTTAGGCTGTTGTTGATAAGGCACAAGGTTTGCTTTTATTGGTAACTTATGCTCTACCAAACTCCTCTAAAGGCATAGTATTTCATCACATGCATAAGCAAAATAATCTTTACACTTATGAAGAAGACAAGTAATACATTATTTGATAGCCGGACTTGCTCTCCTGCTCCCATCATATTAGATGAACTAAATTCTTCTATAATAAGTCTGGATTTCGATCAGTTCGGTCTGTTTTAACCGTGGACTGAATTGTATGTTAATAGGCCAGCTTGCGTAATGAGTTCTGATAAGTTTTAGACCCGACTCTCCTGCAAAGGCTCGACTGTAGTCTGAGTGCGAGTAGTCCGGCGAAATCAATGATAATTTTGAATTAATAGTATACAGTAAACTATATTACTCATTAAATATTTTATAAATATTACCGTTTAATTTTAATAAGTTTAACTGATAATATTATTTAATACTTATAATTTTAATTATTTACATTATTTAATGTTTAATTAAGATTAAAACAAGTTAATTACTATTTTATTTGAAAAAAATCCAAAAGTGAATTATGTGAATAATTTTTAGATTACCTAATTAAATTGATATAATAAAAATAATTTTCATAAAAGATTAATTTGATAGCTTAAATATAATTACTAATAGTTATGATAAATTTTAAGGAAAAGTATAATTTATCCTATGGTTTCATCTTTCACTTCAGGTTTGTAGATTTTGAATTCAAATTTTAATTAAAATTAATTAACTTAATAAAATATTAGTAATTAAATTGTAAAAAGTATAGAGTTTATATTTTTCTTTTGTATATGGTATTTTTGAATTAATAATTACTAGAAGACTATATTAATTAATAAATATTATACTGTTTAATTTTAATAAGTTTAATTATTTATATTATTTAATTTTTAATATAAAACTAAAACAAGTTAATCACCATTTTATCTAACAAAGATTTAACATGATTGGTATTCGATCAAATCGAATTAATTTAAAATTTTAGTTTAATTTTTTATTTATTATAGTTTGATTCGATTTTTAATTTTAAAATTTTTAATTATTTTATTTGGATTCGATTTTAATTAGAAAAAAATTAAAAAAATTGAACTGAATTAATTAATATAATAATATATTATTTTTAATAATATAAAAATTAGACTATATTAAAATTAAAATATTTTAACTAAATTTTAAAATATTAAAAATTTAAATTAATCAAATTAAATTAAATTGAGCTGAATCAAATCAATTCAATTCGATTCAATTTTTAATTAAAATCGATTCGATTCAATTTTTATAAATATTAAAAATTTAATTATTTTAAATTACATCAACGGAATGAAACATCCACAAAGTTTCACTTTACAAATTATAGAAAGTACTTTAATTAAATTTTTTAAAGAAGTAGAAATTAAAAAATAATTTTAATAAAATTAAAAAAAAAACAAAAAGACCTTAAGATCATGATTGGAACTATGACTTTTAACTCGAATGATCATATATCATTCTGACTGCACCTGCATCACGTGAATGCGGACACAGAGAAATTTTTTTTTTTTTTTTTTTTTTTTTAGAAAAATCTGTCATTCACAAATAACAAAAAAGATTGACTAAGAAAGAAATTAAATGCTTTTGAACAATTTAAGTATTGAAGACTATAACTATGATTAACATCTATTGGTGAGGCCATGCGAGTGGAATAATGATGCCGACGTCCACGTGTCCTACATTTCCCTTCTTTTATTTTCTTTGAAAAACCTATACGATAAACAATTTATTCTACATTTTAATTTAAAAAAATTATAAAAATAAATTCTATAATATAAAAAAAATTATTAATTAATAAACTTTTTTACGTAATTATACATGGATTTTATTTATTCTAAGATGAAATTTTTTTAAAATTAAAAAAATTATTATAAACTAAAATTAGTCAAAAAAATCAATTGATTTATATTTTTATAAATTTCATAATTTTAAATATGAGAGAAATGTTTTCAAAAATCATTAGGTTTTTGAAATAATTTTTCATCCGTACAATGATAGCATATCATCTTCATGAATACTATATTTTTGTGGGACAGGGTATACTTATTTTGAATTGATTTTGTATTATTTATGTTTTATTTGTTTGATAAAAAAAATATTTTTTTGTAATTTTTAATGTTTAATATACTTGTAAAATTTTTTAATGAGAAATAATTACTGATGAAAAATTATTTTTTAATAAAATAATTTTTATTCTTAAAAGACAAAATTAATTTTCTAAATTTTAAAATTTTTTATTAATACTATAAAATTGTTTATACATAAATGCTAATATATATATGGCCTATATTGAATAACTATTATGTTATATTTTGGGGAGAGCATATATCAGTTTGAATCGAAAAATTCAACTGAATCGATTAATTTTAATTTAATAATTTGATTAATTGAAATATTCAGCTCAATTAATATTTTTTAATTTATTCGATTTTCAATAAGATTCGATTTAAACGTATTAAATAATTGATAAATCAAATAATTGATTTTATACATATTTTATACTTACTTTTAAATTTTATATAAATTTATATAAATTTTAAATATTATTATATATTGAAACAATATTTATTGATAAATTTATATAAAATATTTATTAAATTATTCTACTGAAATTAGAAGCTAAAAATTAAAAAAATTATAGATTTTAGTTTGAAGTAATTAAATCGAATTGAACTGATTTTTATCGATTTAATTCGATTCGATTATATTTTTATAATTAATTTTTATTAATTTTTAATATTTTTATAATTTAAGTCTTAGTTTTTTTAATTTAATTTATTCGTAATCGAACCGATCGATTCAATCGCCTTAATTATATTAATATTTAATTTTAAAATATACTAAAAAAAGGAATGTCTTGGATTCCTTATTGGATACTGATTTGAATTAAGTTTTGGCAGTTTGTGAGTTTATTTTTGTGGCAAAACAGATCTGTGATGATTTGGCACTGATTCAAATGCAATAATCACTTTTTGTACATGTAATTATCACTTCATGTGGATTTACAACTACTCTGTCGGTAGAGAGAAACCCTTTTTAAATGATTTATTTTATTTTACAAATAAACTTATTCATTTTTTAATTTCAAAACACAAATTAAATTGTACATTTATAATTTTTTATTTTATTTGAAAAAATATATAACTTGTTGGGTGGTTGCTGTTTGTATTTTTTATTAGTATTTATAAAACAAATATTTTTAAATTAAAAAACTCAAAATTATAAATTATAAATATTATTTTTTATTATAAATTCTATTAATTATTTTTTTTCTAATTTTATTAAATTTATTTTTTTTAAATATATATTCATTTCATTAACTTAAAAAAATATTTTTTATTTTATTATTATAAAATAAATTTATTATTTAACCTATATAATATAAAAAAATTATTAATTAATCACTTAATTTTAAAAATATATAAAATATTACTGAGTTTTAAAAAATTTATTAAATAATATTTTTATTCATTTTAACTGTTAAAAGTTTTACTGTTTAATTTAATTTTGTAATTAAAAATATTTACTAATTGATTTTTTATAATGAAATATTTTAAAATTTTAAAATATTTAATGGGTAAAATTAATTGATAGATTAATTAGAAAACTTTTTAATCTCATATATTACTATATTTTTAAAATTGATAAATTAATTAATAATTTTTTTATATTAGAGAAATTAAATAATAAATTTTATTTTTATACAAAACTATGAAATATTTTAGACTTAGGATAAAATTAATAGGGTGTTTAACTAATAGACTTTTTAACATCATATATTATTATATTTTTTAAAATTGATAAATTAATTATGAGTTTTTTTATATTAAAAAAATTAAATAATAATTTTTATTTTTATACAAAACTATTGATAAAATTATTTGTATTTTTTTTCTTATTAAATATGAATATTTCAAAACAAATATTATTTATTTTTATATAAAAATTTGTAAACTTATTTTTTAATAATAAAAAAATTTTAATTTTAAAAAAATAAAAAATATAAACCCTAAAACACATCCTAAAATATTAAGAAATAAAGTTTTTTTAAATCTAGAGAAAACATAAGTCTACAACAAGAAGTCCAATGGCCCAACAATCAAATAGCCCATACCTAATAACCATAACCCACAAAGACTGTTATGTAGAAAGGAGCCACTGCAAACCAACAAGCTATCACAAACTAACCATCAGCACCGGACAACTTACATGTCTGCGCACCACCATGGACCACACCCATGTTTCCAAGAGCCCAACCCATCTCCTTCGATAGACCGAGCGTGGATCGAAGTCACCCAGTGAATCTGCGAAGACTCACCTCCTTGATCCATTTCTTTCGAACACTCACCAAACCCGAACCTATCTTCACTCCCCAGTCTCCTATGCCATAGCTGTGGTTGTTCTAATTGAACTGAAGCAGTCAGGGAGCATTGCCGCATTGCGAACGGTGTTCAGTGCAGCGCGATTGAGGTGAGCTTTCAAACCTGAGATTTGTTTCTCGACTATTATTATTACTATCAACATTAGATTAAGCTCAAGTTTAGTCTTTTTGCTCTCAAATTCTGAGATGATGGGAAATGTTTGTATCACATTAGAATTGATCATACAATTGATGAAGATTTCGCCTGATAGGAAATATGGCAACTCGGTTACAGATAGAGGATGACGACTCAGTCCTCTTGCGTGTTACTCATTCTAACCTCAAGACCTTCTCAGCCAGTCTTCGCTTCTCCCTTCAGGTTTTCCATTATTGTCATTTGATTATTGGTGTTCTTTTTATTATTATTATTATTATTATTATTATTATTGTTTACTTTCAATTTGATTTTCTTTCTTCTTCTACAAAAATTTAGTCTACTGTGGAATCTGTAAAAGAGAAGCTGTGGAGAAAATGTGGAACATCAGTTAATTCAATGACCCTGGAGCTTTATGACGACACAAACTCCAAAATTTGTGATTTAGCCGATAATTCCAGACCCCTTGGTTTTTATTCTCCTCTTGATGGGTTTGTCCTCTCACTTTCTTCTTTTTCCAACCTAATATAAAAGTTCTGTTTTCCTTAGTTGTGCTATTTTTTTATTTTTGGTTAATTTTTGTTAATGAAGTTAATAAGTTTTTGTTTCAAAACAAAAAGGTCTTAGTTTATTGATTGTGATATTTTTTTTAATTTTTTTTTTTTTTTATCAAAAGGTTTCGGCTACATGTAATAGATCTTGACCCTTCATCAGTAACCTCTGGTGGGTGGCTGGAAGACACTTCATTGGTAGAGAAATACACAATTTCAGAGGAGAACTATCAGAAACGCAGTGGTGAGTTTTGAAAAACAATATATTTCTTTGAATAGCAGTGGGTACATTCTTCTCATATTTTTGATGCAATACAACTGTGGCTGGTGAAGATTTTATATTAGACATGTAGTGACAAAATGTTTTAAGTGCAATAGACTATAATGATTGATTTAGTAATTACAAATCATATGGCTTAGGTGGGCTAGATTTTGCTTTTCTTCTCTGTTTTTCCTTTTCCTACACTGACTGGGCTATTCCAGCTATGTCTCTCTATACTCGGGTTGATTTTTAATTCTCTTTTTCATGCTTGGCACTTTTATCTTGACTCTATGCTACATCTTCTTCTTTACATTCATCCTGTGAATTTGATATTCGAAAACTTAGCAAATGTACTTCATCATAAAATGCTCCAATAGTCCAATTCCTTTTCTGTTCAAATAAAAGTACTATATATAGTTGTCAGTGGAGACCACTTTTCATGTTTAACTTGCTAGTAAATTTATTAGTTTGTGTTTATCAGGCACTTTCAGAAAATTTAAAGAAAAATTGGTCTCACAAAATCCATCAGCCTTTGAGCCTAAGGTAACAACACTGTTGTTTGAGGTTTTGCCTTTGGAGGGCTTTCATTTTTTCTTCTTTTTTTTTTTTGGCTCCCAAAAAGAGAGAGAGTTAGAGAGCAGAATAGAAAGGAATTGCCAGAAACGAGGGCGGAATCCAAGTGAGATATTGCACTCACTTTCACTTTGTTCATCTTTCACTCACAGATAACTGACAACTACATGGAAGACCTTTGTGCAAATATCAAGGTTAGTAATTCGCTTTGCATTTATATCTTAGTGTCCATGGTTTTGGAATTGTCTGCAGTGGGATGCCTAAGATATGCAAACATTATTCTAATGGTAAATCTCATTTAAAGTTTTTAAGATGACAGACATATATGTTTCATTTTTGTAGTTCATACTATCTAGATCCTGAAAAATGGCTCAGATATTCAACTGTAATTTATGGAAAATTTCAGCTATCTTCTCTTGCCTTTTGTGTCATACTGTAGAGTTGAAATCACATCCTGAATGCTTTATTGGAAAAGGATTTAGGCATCACATGAATTGTGAAATGTGAAATCAATATAAGTTTCGTTGTTGCGAGACTAATGTAAGTACTTCTCCCAGGTCTTTTTCTTTTTTAAGCTTATTAAATGTCACTTACAGATTAACTCTATCACTGAAGGGTTCTAATGGTAAATCTCATTTAAAGTTTTTAAGATGACAGACATCTATGTTTCATTTTTGTACTTCATACTATCTAGATCCTGAAAAATGGCTCAGATATTCAACTGTAATTTATGGACAATTTCAGCTATCTGCTCTTGCCTTTTGTGTCATACTGTAGAGTCGAAATCACATCCTGAATGCTTTATTGGAAAAGGATTTAGGCATCACATAAATTGTGAAATGTGAAGTCAATATAAGTTTAGTTGTCGCTAGACTAGTGTAAGTACATACTTCTCCCAGGTCTTTTTCTTTTTTAAGCTTATTAAATGTCACTTACAGATTAACTCTATCACTGAAGGGTTTGGCCAATAGATGATGTCAAAGTTGTGATTTCCTCTTTATTACTACTATATTAGTTCCAGTATCTTTCAAAAGATTTTGCTCTGTGGATTTTCGGGAATTAGCATTCATGAATATAAATGTGATTCTCAAGTTTTTGCAATGAAGAGATGTGTGTATATAACTATAAAATACTGTTTAATAGCATCATGAGTTAGAACATAATGGGTTGTAACATGGTAGGAAATTTGATGCCTGCAGATTTTGATGGATGCATTTTAGGTCTTAAAGACTTTAGTTTTCTATCCTCTTTAACTGCAAAAGGAGGAATGGTGATTTTATTTTTTTATTCATTTCTATTCTTTCTTATACCAAATACTCAGTAGCATTTTTCCTTGTCTACTTAAATTTGCCACACCCTTGTTTGTCTCTTTGCATTTACCCAATTCATTAATGATTAGGTGGGAGACAGATGTGAAGTTGAACCAGGAGAGAAAAGAGGGGTTGTCAAATTTGTTGGTCCAGCAGAATCTCTTGCACCAGGTTTTTGGGTTGGAGTTCAATATGATGAACCATTGGGGAAACATGATGGCATGTATGTATATTGCTCGCTTTCTCAATATTCTGAAATTTTCAAATAGACTTCTTTGCTTTGCTTTATGTGTTGTTTAGTCTCCAATAATGCCTTCTATAAAATTGATGTTGTCTATTGATCATAGTTGTATTGACAAACCATTTAATAATGTTAAGACCAATCTTATGTGTGAGTGCATAGGTAAGATCAAATATAAGGGTTGAGGCCATAACACTAATGTCACATTATTAATATGTATTATCTACTCATTGTTTGCCAAATATAGTATGAACGTTTTTGGTTGTTTCACTGTTAAAATTTTTAATATGGTCATGAGATTCTAGTACGGGTGTCTTCTTGCTGATTGCTTAAATTGTCCCCATGCCATTTGAAGATCTCCGTTTGTCTATCTATCATAGATCATTATGTTCCGCATTTTAATTATTTTTTTTTCATTTATCACGTTTTAGGGTGAAAGGAGTAGGGGTGAGCATTCGGTCGGTTCGGTTCAAAACCGAACCGAATAAACCGAAAACCGAAATTTTAGTTTTTATGAAAACCGAACCGAACCGATTTTGGTCAGAAACCGAATCGAACCGAACCGGTCTGATTCGGTTCGGTTTGATCGGTTTCGATTTTTAATATTTTTTTAATTTTTTACTCTTTATTTTTAGTATTTTAAAATTTAATTAAAATATTTTAATTTTAATATAATTTAATTTCTCTATATTATTGAAAAAATATATTATTATCCCTAATCGGTTCGGTTCGGTTTTTTCGGTTTTTTTCTGATCAAAACCGAACCGAACCGAAATAACCGGAATTTCTGAAATTTAAAACCGAACCGAACCGAAATGTATAAAAAACCGAACCAAATTTTCAAATCGGTTCGGTTCGGTCGGTTTTTTCGGTTTGAACCGGATTCTGCTCAGCCCTAGAAAGGAGTATGCTATTTTGACTGCTCTCTCCGTTTGTCTATCTATCATATATCATTATGATCCACATTTTAATTATTTTTTTTTCAATTATCACGTTTTAGGGTGAAAGGAGTACGCTACTTTGACTGCCCTCCACTTCATGGTGCAATGGTTAGGCCTGATAAAGTAAAGGTTTGTAGAGAACCATGTTCTAATATGTTGGAATCTTGCATTGCTAATAAACTCATTAAAACACAGAGCACTTTGACAGTCTGATATCATAATGAATGAAATGCAATAGTGTTATTTATATTCAAAGTCTAGTGATATTGAGCATTAGGTTGAAGGTTGCAAAGATATGGGTAGTAGGCACATAGTGATCTGTTTTTGCTTTAACGATGCCATCTGGTTGACTGCCCCACAAGTACAATTGTTAAACATTCATGGACCTGGAAAGTTTCAGGGCCAGCACACATTGTTAATAACAAAAAGCATGTTCCCTTTGGAAGATGGTGGGAGTCTGGAAGGTAACCCAGAATTCTTAGAATTAGATAGATTATGAGCACATGCAGAAGCAGTTCACATGCAAATTGACATTTTTGGTTTCCTCAACAGAGCAGAACGCTCTTGTAGCCATTTTGGTATCCATGCTATTTTTTTGTCCAATTCGCAAAGAAAATTATATTATTGAAAAAAAAAAAAGTTCTGTTTTGTTCCTTGATGTTGTAAAATAAAAGTGAAAAATAGGTTGTTACAACAACTGAAAATGCAAAGGTTGTTTTCATGACCTTCTTTCAAGATGCAGTTTCTTTAGTATTAGAAACAACTGAAAACAAATAATAATTGATGGCAAACTTGCAGTATATTGTGCATTTTTCTGTTTTGTTTGTTACTTTGTTGCTGCTAGCAACTTCTAAGGGATTTGGTAGATTCTTTGTTCACATCATTTTCGATAAACTTCCATTTAGTCATTTTCAGGTTTTGATTTTAAGGGCATTGATATCTTTGATTTCATTTGATAACGATGCATATTGTGCAATACTAGTAGGAATATCAGTTATTTTTTAACCATATAATTTAAATTTTGAGAAAATAACTTGATTATTGTGGTTGTATGCACCACTGTTCTTAGAATCTTCCAAATCTCGATTTAATTCCCTAATTTAGTGATTCGAATCTGTGGGTTGAATCTACCGTTAGAATTTTATGATTCTTGATTCAATTTACTTTGTACAATTTGATTTGATTTCCCATCCTAGTGATTCAAATGTATATGGTGAACCGCAAATGTGTGAGCAAATTGAAAGAACCAATAGTGAATCGGGTGAATTGACCGATTCTGTCAGTTCTTTTCTAGAGGTTGTTAGACCCTATAGCTTCAAAATTTAGGTTTCACTTTCTTTTACTATGAGAAGTGCATATAACACTCTCTTAATTATATATATATATATATTTTCCACCAGCCATTCTTTTCCCTCTCCCTTCTTTTTATAGTTTACTTTTCTGATTATAGCTATCAAATTATGACATGTTATAGTAATATTGTCTAACCTTTGTGACCCCTTTTCTTTATTAGTTAATTATTTGATCAAATTTAAATGGGACTACTATAAAGCATGCTTCTAAGTAGCTAAATGATAATTTTATGTTTATAAAAAATACAGTTTTCTGATTGGACTAGTGGGATCACGGTGAAGTTAATTTCATTGTCTATTCTAGAAGCTCAGCATAGGTCTGTATGTTTTTTGAGCATTAGAGTTGTGTCAAGCATGCTGAAAATTTATAGCTTAGCTAGTCATACTCGTTATAAATGGTCTGCCACTGTTAGGGACATGACAAAACACGTTCTTACAAAGAAATTGCGCATTTTAGTTAACGCTGATGAAATCATTGTTACCATAAGCTTTGGCTATATGAAATGATGAATCATGCCTTCATTCTTCATGTCTTTGATGTAATGATATTCATCGAATGAAGTTACTTCTGAAAAAAATGATTTTGGCATCATTTTAAAGTTCCTTGTATCTTAGTAAATCAAGACATTTTCCAGGTTGGTGACTATCCGGAAAGAGATCCCTTTGAGGAGGAAGAAATATGAAATAGAGATGGCAAAATTGTCCTTTTCCTGTATGCATTTTATTATCATTACATTTTTTATTGTGAGAATGCATTATGCACTGTATGTTCTCTCTCACTCTTTTTTAGTTTTATTTTTTGTTTTGTGGGATGTGTTTTTTTCTGTTTTTTGGGGGTGGGGTCTGGTTTGAAGTAGTGTTTGGACCTAACAATGTTTTTGTATAACGATGATGAATCACTTTTTTTATATTTACGATTGAGAAAAATTCACTATTTAGTCTTTATATTATGAAAAAATTTATTAGTTGTGTTTCAGTTTTGAAAAATGTATTAAAAATTCAAACCGATTAAATTGAATTAAATTAAATCTGATTCATCAAAATCGATTTGATTCAATTTTTATAAATACTAAAATTTTAATTTTCAATTTATTCAATTTGATTTTAATTTAATTTGATTTTAAACTGAATAATTGATAAATAATCTTTCATAATACATTTCTTCAACCATTAAATTCAAATTACTAAACACTATTATTAAAATTGTTGCTGATCAAAGTGTGGTAAAGAAAGTGATGAGATTCTTACCATAGAGATGATTTATATAACATTGTGTGAAAGGAGAAAGCGATTTTATCACGAAAGTTAGAAAATAAAAAATAAAAATCTCTCTCTGATTCTGAATATAATACTTTTATGAGACTATGAATGAGTTAAAAAGTCTAGTGGTCCAACCTAATTTTAGAACGTTTCTCTTTGATTAGACTCATCAAACTACACTTAAAAAAAAAAAAAGGTTTAGGAAGTGAATTTACAAAAATTTTAAGCTTGAAGCTCAACAATCTTTACCACAGATGAATCTGCAATCTTTTGGAAGACGACTATTTGATCATTAGGCTTAAGCAATCCCACAGATTTACCATGATCAAGGGCAATTTTCAATCCAGACTCTTCACTTGAACGACCTGAAGTTGCCTGCCACCCAAATAACAAAATATAAATATTACATAAAAATATGAAAAAAAATAATTATATAAAAAAATCAAATAATTTATGAAATTTTCATTTATTTACAAATAACTATAATTTCTAGATTCCATACCAATATAAAACTCATATTACAAATATTATTTTGAAATCAAATTGAACTAGTCGAAATAAATCATATATCTAAAATAAAAAATTAATAAAATTACAAGACGGGTAAAATCGATAAATCTAATGGGACAATATGAAAAAATTTAACCATATAAAGGAAATTTATGGGTTGTTTAGATTGGTGGAAAATAAGTGAGGAAAGAAATTAAGGGAGGAAAATAAAGATATTTTTCATAGTTGATGTAATTATTTATTTATTTATTATACTTAAGCTAGATATGCACAATTATTATTTTAATTTTAGAAAATGCTATAATAAAATTAAAAAAAAATATATACACAGGAAAAAGAATTGCCACTAAATTATATATATCTAGAGAGGTTCAATCTCATTAATAGAATATTTCTCATCAGAAAAAAAAAAAAAATATATATATATATATATATATATATAATCTCATTAAAACCTTTATATTACATATTCTTGTTTTTAATAATCTTTCTAACGAAATAACTTTATCTAAAGAAAAAAAATGTAGCCATTAAATTCGGTTTGATGTAAGAATTCAAATAGTCAATTGCAAAAATAATAAATGACTTATTAGATAACTTATACACATTTGATGATTAAAAAAATAAAAAAAATTAATAAGTTCTTAACGTAGTAAAACAAGTATTACTTAGATATTATAATATAAAAAAATTCATTAGTTAATTTCTTTCATAATATTTTAAAAAGTAAATTAAATATTATATTATTTAGTTTTTTTAATTTTTTTAAAAAAATTATTAATTAATTATTTATATTTTTAAAAGATTTATTAAATAATTTCACCGTATTAAAAATATTTTATTTTTTTTTACAATACATAACGAAAAGACTAATTATTAAACTTTTAAAACGCCGTAAATGTTTTAATGTATTTTTTAAAATAAAAAATTAATTAATAAATTTTTTTATATTATAAAAATTAAATAATAATTTTTCATTTAATATATATTACTCAAATAACTTGATTTCTGAATTAGTCTCTTTTTAATAAACTATATATGAATTATTACATTTTTTAAGAGTCAATTAAGTAAACCTTTTAATTTTTTTACTTATACATTATCCATCTATTATATGAGTTTACCTTTTAGTCCTTCCATCTTAAAAATAAAAATTTTTAAAAAATCTCTCATGGCCTAATCTCTTCAATTTTTTGGAAACCAATTTTTTTTTAAAAAAAAAAAACAAAAACAAAAATTGAACCAAGAAATGTTAATTCTTACCACATTAGGGCTAGCCAAGATAGGGTAAACTCCTCTGACACCAAGCAGCTGACGAGCCTGAACAAAATGGAACAGAGCACTTCTATGAAAATGTTGCGACTGTTGGTTTCAACTCCCCTTCCCCAGTTAGCAAAAAAAATATATTAAAAAAATAATTTACTATTTAGTCCCATTAATTAATTTTTTTATTTTGAAAAACACATTCTTTCATTAATTTCAATTTAATTGAATTCTATATTTTGTGTGTTTAATTTGAATAAAAATTAGAATTCAATTCCTAAAATTGAATTTCATAGAATTTATTATAACTAAAATTAATTCTTTAAGTTTTTTTATGGAATTTGAAATGAATTCTATAAAATTTATATGGACTAAAATACTCATTTCAATACTTTTTTTTTCTCTCTAAATTATCACTTATTATTATAATTAATTAAATCAATAATTAAAAGATAAATAATTATTAAATTAATGCCACTATTTTAATTTTTTATATTATTTTATAAATTAAATAATAGTAATTAAACCCGCATATTGAAGGAATATTTTTTAAAATAAGAGTAAAATTGTTAGGGTTTTTAAAACCCGGATGCCACATACTGTGCATAAGAGTAAAATTGGGATTTTAAAAACAAGTGTAGCATAACCAAAGTTTAGTTTCTCCCATATAGCTCCTACAAATTGATAGGGATTTTTAGTTAGTTTCTCTTTTCATATTCGTATATAATTTTTTTGTCAATAATTATATTAATTTTTATCTTAGCTTTATATTACCCAAAATTTTTATACATTGGAATTCTTATATTATTTTATAAATTTTAAAATAATGAGAGATGTTAATTTATTTTGATTTTATTAGTATCTTGATAGTGGTTTTACATGCTTGTTAGTAATGAATTTTTTTTTAAGCTTTACTCTTGAGAGTAATAAAAATGGAAAACAAATAAATTTCTAGAATTAAAAATAAATTCAATTGAATTCTACATTTTAAATTATATTAAATCAAATAATAGAATATTTCAAATTAATTATATCTGAAATTCAATTTAACTTTTCACTATTTTAATTTTAAAATTGAAATAAAGTATTTTACTATTTATTTCTTATAATATGAATAAATTCATTAATGGATCCTTAATTTAATAAAAATATAAACTAATTAGTCTTCGAAAACAATTAATTAGTAAATTTCTCTATATTATAAAAATAAAATATAAAAAAATTATTATTTAGTCTCTATGATATAAAAAAACTCATTGGTTAATCTTTCGATATTAAAAAATATATTAATCAATGCCGTTAAATGTTATAGAAAAATATAAAATGCTCTCAATGCAGGAATTAATTAGTAGACATATTTTATACAACTGAAAAACCAGTTAATAAATTTTTCAACCTTAGGGTATTTTTTAATACCTATTAATCAATTACTATAATCAATTACTATAGAGATTAAATGGTAAATCTTCTAAAAATAAAAAAATAAAACCCCGACATTGAACATGGCATAGACAAATTTCACTACATCTAAGATGGTTTTGTTGCCAAAAAGAATGTGAAGAGAGCTTAATTTAATTACCTGCGCAGAACCGGTGCAAGTCCATTTCAACGAATTCGATCTGAGACGAGGAATAACAACCGCAAACACAGGCACTGGTGGCCTATACTTAGCAATCAACCTAAAAAACATGAGCTTGCATGAATCAGCTAATTGTTTAGTTAGCATTCCAGTAGTTATTGCAAGAGAAAATAAGAAAATTGAAGCACCTTGCTGCTCTTCCTGAGGATGTGAATACAACAATCAGTGCAGCCTTCGCCTTAATTGCAGCACGTACCTTTGATAAAAACATCAACACTATCAACATGAACTATTCATAAATGCCACTTAACATGTTCATAACATTATCTCTCTTCACACACCTTAGGAGAAAGAGATAATAGTATGTGAGCAGAGGAATGTTATTAATCTTTTGTGGCACTTGATTTTTTTAATTTTTTTAGCAGTTCAAACACTGAATCTACACACATCAACATAAGTAATAGTGATGAAAAGATACCGCTGATGAAGCAACAGATTCAGCATGAGACATAGGCTCTCCAACATGTTTGCTGATTCTCTTAAAATGAACAGAATGATTGCACACTGTCTCAGCCTGCACAAACATGAACAACTCAACTATAATATTTGGATGATATTAGGCATCAGTCCATATATGAACCACAGATGATTTGGTGGTGGTTCCTAATTGGCTACTGACCAAAATTTTCAGATAATTTGGCTGACACTGACTAATAGCGGTGAGGAATTAGGCTGCATTGGATCTTTGAAATCATATCATTGGACAAGCTGTGATGTTTTTAGTATATAGTGACATGCCAAGTCAGGACCAAATTACAGTTGCAAGAAACGAGTAGCCTTTTGAACTTTCATTTCCTGTACAACCTTTTTGATATGGGTATTGATAAATTTCAAGAACAGCACCCATGTTCAGAAATTCCCTTGTTTTTGGAAGAGATAACAGTTCTAGAATTTATTTCTGGTGCCATTACTTTCATCTCTGCTGAATTACCTTCCTTCTGCATTTATACTCTTACATGCTTCACCAATTCCACTAATTTAGGCTCTATGCCGCAACAATTTTGAAGATAGTGGTTTAGTATTTTGACTGGGTTAAAACAATAATATTTAGAGGTTAAGGGATTGAATTACGAAAGTTAGACAACTAACAGCTACCAACTACCAAAACAGCTAGTATTGCCAAACAGGGCCTCAACCTTTTAAGCATATTCGATTCTACATGATTGTAGCATAATTGGAAAATTTGATAGTGTTTATACTAACCTCAGCACAAATTCTCCCCACAACTTTTATTGTTTCAATGGGATATAGTCCTCTAAGTGTCTCAGCACCCAATAATATACCATCAGCACCTAAGAAATTATGCAGTAAGAAAAATTTTAAAATAATGATAGTATTATTATAAGGTTGCCAACTACAAAGAAACAAAGAAATGATGTTTAAATGTATCATACGTACCATCAAGTACAGCATTTGCAACATCTGTTGCTTCAGCACGAGTTGGTCTTAGATTTGCAGTCATGCTATCAACTACTCTACTGATTATGACAGGTTTCCCTACCATGTTACACTTATATACAGCAGACTTCTGAAACAAGAAAACCTGCAATGAAAAGATACCAAAATTTACATTTTGTTTCCATTTGGATAGATATGAATTTGAAAGAAACAGGTTCTTGAGTTTGACATTCATTGACATTTTATGATTTAGCATGAAATACAAATCCAAAACTATATTTATTTCTAATGCACTTCTATCCTAACGAATGCTATGGCCTATGGGAATTCTTTTATCAGATACAACAATCTGGAGGAGGAGATATCCTCCTCACCCCTCTCAAAGAACTCAGAATAACCAGAAATCAAAACCAATGAAGTTATGTTGGAGATCGGTATCGATTTCAACCACATGATACCCTTATGCCAAATGACACAAGCCTATAACCAGTTCTCAAACAGATTCTCTGTTAGAGTTGGGACAGCATAGAACACACCCAAACAAAGGAAACAAAGAGGAAAAAAAGTTACAGAAATGGAGCTTCCTTGCTCTCCCATTGATAATTCAAAAGCTAACTTAGGTGTAAATTACATCATTAATTACAAGAAAAAAAGTGATTGATTACTGATATAACTTGCATTCCCATCCCGAAGGTTGAAACTCTGACTGATGGACGAGTGGACATCTGTCCTCATGGCATGGCAGTTTGTCAGGATAGATGTCCACTTGTCTATCAGTCAAAGCTCCAACCTTCGAGATGGGAATGCTGAGTTATTTCAATTACCATACTCACAACATACATTTTCCTAAGCTAATCATCATTACCTGATCAAAAGTATTTTTACCTAATCCCACTACCAAAGATACATCCTCATGATAGCACCAAAAAAAAGGGAAAAAAAATCCCAACTTAAAGTATTTGCCTTTAGGACAACTTCCAATAAGAATTATTGACATAGAAAATAAATAAGAATTATTGACAAAAATTATGACCTTTTCTGGGGGAAGGTCAATTCCTAAATTTCCACGACCAAGGATAATGCCATCTGCTTCCTGAAGGATCTCACCAAAATGTTTCAAACCCTGGTGCAGTGAGCAAAAATTACAGTGACATGTAATGGGAGATATTTTCAGTGACCACAACTATGGATTACAATGGTAGAGTTATATATACTAGTGATGGTTGCTACTATTAGATGAAAAGCTACTTTAATCATCTTGACACACAAGCAATGCATTAGCTTACCTCCACAGTTTCTATTTTGGCAAATACTTGAGTCTCATTGAGATTATTTGTTTCAAGAAAAGCTCTGAGCTGCAACAGGAACACATACACGTAATTAGCACTGACTTCTCACTCATAAAGGGAAGAACAATGGATTTATTTCCTTTTCAACTAAAGCAAACTTCTTGGCAATGAACAGATAATTCTGAGCTCAAAGAAACATCAGAAACATTATTTGCAATGGATAATGGTTGCCTAACCTCTCGTACATCTTCAACACTGCGAGTATATGATAGAGATATCAAATCAACATTGTTATGTGAGCCCCACTCCAAAATAACCTATCATATCAACAAAAAGAGAGGATATATTTTATCTATCAACATATAAAGGAGATAGTGATATGGTTGATGGAGTGCAGTTGAATGTAGCAAGATGGATTTCTTTTATTCATTAATCTATTGTTACTTGCAGGTTTCATTTTGTTTCCTGCCATTATGGTCTACCAAACAATAGTTACACTAAAATATCCTATTGAAGGTAGGATCAGCTCAATTTAGAGCTTAGCTTATTTTGCTCTACTGTTAATGAAATCATACAAGCTCCCTAATAAGTAGTATAACTGCCTATGCTTGCTTGCAAGTTGGTGATTTGGCTAGAAAGGGTGCATTGTTATTATGTAAAGAAGGCAAATGTAATAAAGTTTTGAATAAATTATTTTTGAGAAGCATACAAAATCATGAATTTTTTTTTTTATAAAAAGGTACTAAACAACTAAACAGTAGGATTTCAGCCCACTGAGACACCCTTGAACATTTACTGCTAACTAACTAATGAGATTTAACTTACCGGTACTAGAACCATCTCCAGCTCCAGGGTTGTAATTTCAGTAGTTTAGACCCCCAGTTAAAGCAAATCAATAAAAAGAAAAAACATACTGCTAACTAGACAATCCTTTACGCAAAGTAATGGTCACACGGACTCCTCTTGAGCATGAAAATACAGATGGATAACAATTGAAAACATAGGAAAAGGTAGTTTGCTATTGATTAATTGTACCTGTTTATCCTTGTCACTCAAATTTGGTAAACTTTCATGCACTTGAGAAACATGCATCAATATAAAGCCTTCAAGAGTCGCAGTGTTTTTTATAAGGCAGATGACATCCTGACCATTTGTCTCTAAAACCTAAAGATCAAGCAAAAACTTTAGCTGAAAAGACTGCCTGTTTAAACAAGCATTTAAACAAACAGAAAATGAGCATCAGAAGAAAATTTTCACCTCAAGCCATACAGAGGTGCTTTCACTTCCTGTGAAGAGATACTGACCAAGAAAAATAGTGTCGCCCTTCTTCAGAATCTGTAATTCAGAAAGGAAACTAAAGACTAAAATTTATCTGATGCATGATAAATCAATAAAAAGAGCACATCATAATCACACAAAAGGCATCATTTAGAAAAGTTAATTTGAGAAAAGATTAATGTTAGAAATAAGAGTTGAATGTCTTCCAACACATACCTCAGAGAGTCCACAATAATCAACAGGCAAAAACTCTGCTGATGGTTCTTTGGAAACATCTGAAGTAATAGTTAAATGGTCATCAGCCTTTAGCTCAATTGGTTTCCCAGTCTGGTTACAAACTGGAAGTTCTGGGCCTACAGTGTCCAGCATAACCTGAAAATTTATTAGTTGGAAAAGAAAGATTACAACTCCATCTGGAATCAACAATTTCACAAGAATTCAATTTAATTGATTTCTTTTCTAACAAATCTTTTGTTTTGAAGAAAGGAATCCAACTATTTTCACTTAAAAAATTTTCATTTTAAGCCTCCGTTTGTTTTGTTTCCATGAAACACTCAAAAAAATTAGTCAACAGAACATATTTTACTTGTTAAAGAAAAATTAAGCCATTTTAAAGAAAATAACTTCAAGTTATATAAACACCTCTATATAAAAAAAAATTTAATAGATTTTATTTTTTAAATTAAAATTATATAATGAAAACAAGTTATTTTATCGGAAAATATTTTTTATGAAAAACATTTTCCAAAAAAAATATTTTCTAGGGAAAATATTTTCTAAATTCAAGTTATTTTCCGCAAACAAACATAGTCTAAAAGAATAAAATTCTTGCATGATTTTACAAGAATTCAATTGAATTCTTTTCTTTAGTTTATGACAAAATAAAATTGTTTTCTCCAATAACCTGTGACTCATAAAGTTATCAAATATGGATTTAATACATCTATTGATTCCATTTAATGGTGGAGAATCAAGAGCCGTTATAATATGACATGTACAATCTTTCACTTACAGCACATAGTTTCTTAGTATTTTTCATAGCTAGCCTCAAATTCTGAAGAGTTTCTTGGTGGTAATCACTATCCAACCATGAAAAGTCGAACCGAGCAACTAGCAAGAAGGGAAGGGGAAAGAAATTAACATAGCTTTATGAACTTCAAGAGGGGAAAATGCAAAATGTAGAATCCAAATGCGCAAGAATTGAACCAATAACCTGACATTCCTGCATTAAGACATGCCTCTATGGTTTCAACAGACCGCGAATTCGGTCCAAGTGTTCCAACTAATTTGGTCAGTGAAGGCAAATAGCTCTGCAGGTTAACAAGAACTGATATTGAAGAATTCAAACAAATAGCTCTGCTCCTACTATTTTATTAATGATAATTCTTTGAAAATCAAGTCTGCAGCTTATCACTTGTGAATTTTTACCTAATAAAAGTAATCTGATCAATGCAGCCATGGAGATTATTCTCAGAGCATTACAAACCCAGAACATATTAATAGCATACTGAATCTTGAACTAGCACAAGATTTCAATAGAAGTCTTGCATATAAATCCCACAGCTGAAGTGTCAAGAATTTATTTCTTCTAAGGATGATGATGATCCAGATCCTGATAGTGATGGATTCTAGAATCTATTTCATTATTTCAATCCTTGAAAAGTCCCATGAAAACAAGTGATTTTTCATATTATTTGCAGATATCTACTCTTTCATCAATGTTTGCTAACATTCAAGTTATAAATTTCAGGGCTGCATGCCATTTTTTCTGCTAGTAGATTTCAATCTGCTTTTAAGGAAGTAAGAGAGAAGTGGATAAGGAGTCTTTACATGTCATCTGCTGAGATATTCCCAGCCACCCATTTTATTTTATTTTTTTAATTTTTATTACCAAAGAGTGAATAAATCCATGTCTATATCTTCTTGTATATTCTACATAAACGTAAAAGGCATGTGTGAACTCTAGACCAAAGTAATGCATGAATATGCATAGAAGAGAACTTACAGATTTTGAAGAAGTTAATACTGAGGAGAGCCTAAGAGGCTCTTCAACTGCCATATGTCCTCCCTGCATTTTTGAGAGAAAAAGAGAGATTTGTTTGAAGCAGGGTCCTCCTGGTGGGTAAGTAAGTAGAGAGTGAATGGAGCATGCAGCATCCTACTAATTATAGCCTTTAGAGTGATGTACACTCAACAGAGTTAGGTAGGAGATCCTGCTGAAATTTCCAAAACACCCATGATTTGCTACCGGGTGAGATGAGATATCGCGGATCATTTCTTTCGAGTTCGAATAATATAATAAATTATATTTTTATGTGATACGGCACCGTTTTTAATGTGATATTACACATTTTTATTTAATATTGATAAATTTCATTTTATAAAAAATAATAAAGAAAATGATTTTTAATAAATTTTAGTAAGTGAAATATGATACAAAACGGTGAGAATTACAAGGGTATGTGATGTCCATTTTAGTAATAAAGAAGGGATAGGTATGGTCCATTTGAGAAAGGAGTCATGTGCTTATGGTGCAGTTGCGACTTGGGGTGGTAGTTATTAGATTGGTAGCTACTTCATTAAGGCTCCCTTTCTTCTCTAGGAAATAACTTATATTTAAACACAAACTATTTTTCATAAAGAATATTTTATATTTTTAATTTGTAATTTAAAAAATAAAATATATTTATATATAACGATATTAATAAAATTTTTAAATTTTAAAAAATTAAATTCTCTTTTGAAAAATGAAATTCTCTTTTGAGAAAAAAAAAGTAATTTTCAAGAATTAATTTTTTATTTGATTAGTAATATATTTTTTATTCACTAATTTTTCTGAATAGCATAAATTTTTTTAAAAATATAAAAATATTTTTTTTAAACAAATAAAATTTAAGGCTTCGTTTGTTTTCAAAATTTTTAATATTTAGAATGCTCAAAAAATTTAATAAACAAAAAATATTTTTTTAATTAAAAAAATTATTTCAAGAAACTTAACTTTTTTTAAAAGAGAAACACGTTAAGATTTTTATTACAACTTTTATATATAAATTTATTAATAAAATTTATTTTTTAAATTAAAATTAAATAATAAAAATAAATTATTTTATTAAAAAATATTTAAAGAAAATAATTTTTAAATATAAATTATTTTCTATAAATAAATAAAAATTAAATAAATAAATTTAAAAAAAATCAACAAAACACATACTTGCTAAATTGCTGGAAGGTTGATTAGTAGTTAAATGTGATCTTAAATTGCATGATAATAATTGGTAGCTGAGAATAGCTAACCTCCCAACTAACTGCCTTTTTGTTTCCATTCTGCCATTATTTGGAATTTTCTAAAATTTATTTTATTTTATTTTATTTTTCCTTAAGAAAAAGAAAGAGGTCCAATCAATTTGTTTTTTTATTTTTATCAGAGGTCCAATCGATTTGTACAATTATATGTACGCTTTTTTTTTCTTTTTTATCAGTGCAAATGTTATTTATTTAAAAATCAACGGACTGGTACAAGAAAGGATCCAATAAAATAAAGAAATAAGCTCATTTCCAAGTCAAATATGAAAAGAAGATTAAACCCAACACCCCAATGCCTAATTCAATCCAAATTGATTATTCCCCGTGTCCAATTCAATCCAAATTCATCGCTTAAACATTTAATTCAAACTAAAAAAATTATCTAATCGAATTAATTTAAAATTTTAATTTGATTTTTTATTTATTTTAGTTTGATTCAATTTTTAATTTCAAAAATTTCAGTTATTTCGGTTTGATTCAGTTTGAAATTAAATCGAACCGAATCGAACTGAATCAGACCGATTCAATTCAATTTGATTTTTTTATCAAAATCGATTCCGTTCGATTTTTATAAATAGTAAAATTTTGACTTTTAGTTTATTCAATTCGGTTCGATTTTAAAACGAACAGACCGAATGCTCACTCCTACTTAAATCTAATAGAGAAGACAATTTGAAAAAATTCCAGCCAAGAGACTCATTAGTTTTTGTCAGTGTCAACCGCACCGCACCGACCACTATACCTCACCGCCAACTCTAGCACAGAATGAGATGACAAGCAGCGAGATCCGATATCAATAAATCCATCATCCAAAGCCAACAAAAGATAAAAAGAAATCAAAAGTCAGAAGACAACCCAACATCGCATGCATCTACTAGATCCTCAAATTCATGGCTCAATTATCGCCAGAAAAGAATTAGCCCATAACGATTTCAGTCTTTCGTAGTCATGGAGCCATCTAAAAGGTGCAAAACCCGTTGCTTTGGCGCCGATTCCATTGACCCTTTGCACCTTCGGCAAGAATTGACAATCGAAGAAATACAATTGAAACTAAAACTTCTCTCCCAAAACAAACTCACAAAATTAACTATTTACAAACAAACAAAATATTTGAGATCCTAAAACACAAAAACTATTTACAGAGTTGAGTTCTCTCTACCCAAAGGCAAAGGAAACTCAACACGATCGAAAAAATAAAATTTTTCTATCTTAACTTTCTCCCTTTCTTGCTCTTTTGGTTTTTTCAAGTTTCTCAGTTTTAGAAAACTTTTCTTTTAAAAAAATGATTTAAGAAATATTTTTCCAATAGAATTGATCTTAATCAAGTTGTGATTTTAAATCCAGATCTCACGCTAGGTCTCATATTTGACTGGTGCCAAGCCATCAACATTTTCACAAATTTATAATTACACAAGATGTATTTTTTATTTTTCTTTTATTTTTTATGTTTTAGTAGAATATACAATAAATTTTGATTAATATTTGATGTTGATGAGATTATATTGATGACGTGGCTGAAATGGAACTATATTGTGATTGGCTAGAACCTGCAAGAGAAGAAATGTGAGGTAGTGATGAGTGCTCACGGCAGTCATTCCGACGCTTAAGTCAGTATCTTGAGAAATAGAGAGAATGCAATGAACTGTTTAGAGTTTGAGTAGTATTAGAAATAGCGTACCTTTGTCTCTGTAATCATTCCTCTTTTATACTGTAAGAAGATGGAGATAAATATAGTGTTTTCTGAAAATCCAGTGATGATGTGGCCAGCTGCTCGATAATGGATATCACCAACTAACAGGTCGGTGATCCTGCGATCACAGGTGATATGTTGGACTTTGCCTAGCTTTGTGCCAAGACTCGGCCTATCAGGGAAGGGTGAGTCTTGACGATAATTTAGGTGTTTCTCCCTTTCTTGTGGTAGGACCGCGTTTCTCACTTGTTAGATCTTTACCACGTGGCTCTTATTTTGTGGTGACAATTCATAACTTACTTTGGGCAGACGTTATATAATATCAGAGGTCCCTCCACTGGTCTTCGACTCTGAAGGTGGTTGTTTTCCTTTTCGGTTTAGGACACATGGCGTGACTTCAGTCGTAAGCGTCATTTCGATTGGCTGTGGTCGCCTGATCTTCAGCGTCGTATTCAAAACTTTATTGGCTATTTCGCTGTATAAGAGCCCTTCTTTCTTCTTTTTGGCTCACAACAGTTTCTTATAGGAGAGAAGAACAGAGGTCCTTCTTTTTCTATTTTTAAGGGTAACCAAATCTATGTGGAGGATATTATCATGGTCTTCGAAGAGTAACTGAAGGTGGATCTTCATAAAGGTGCAAGCATATTGCTTAGCTATGTGGATTGCAACCAGTTCGACTACAGTGGCTCTTCGGTGCTATGACTGTAACACCCCTTACCCTATCAAAGTGTAGACGGAG